>NC_139623.1:72667461-72684961 GCF_964638095.1 Poromitra crassiceps | reverse complement strand
TTCTTACGCCACTCATGCCCCCAAAGAATTGCGGCTATGATGATCGGATAGATTTCATACAGCGTGGACGAAGGAGATTGGGACTCTGGGTTGAGAGATCTGATCTCTGGGGGCCAAGCGAAGGCGAACCATCTCCCGCCGTAGTAGCCTCCAAAACCGATAGAGGGAGCTGCGTCCGTGTACAGTTGGATATCTTCTGGGTGAGTGACAAATTCGTCGTAGAAGAAGGATATCCCATTCCACGAGGACAAGAAATGTTGCCACATACTCATTTCCATCTTACACGCCTCGTCGAGAATGACTCTGTCGTGAAGAGAGGGGGCGGCTGCGGCTTTGAACAGAAAATTTGATAAGAATGATTTAGCTTGAGGAATTATGCGTATAGCATAATTTAGGTGTCCGAGGAGGGAGAGTAGCTGCCGTTTTGTGCATCGGTCTGCCAGAAGATAATTTGATAAGAGCAGCGTGATGCGCTGAATCTTCTCTGCGGGCAGAGACGCTTGGAAAGCGACTGAGTCCAGGGTGATACCTAAGAACTCGATGGCAGTGCTAGGCCCTGAGGTCTTCTCTTCAGACAGCGGGACGCCAAGATCGGAGAAGACGTTAGTCAGGGTAATGAGCCCGTGACGAGGGGGAGAGGCTGGTGGAGTGACTACGAGAAAGTCGTCGAGAAGATGGATGAGATATGGGAGCCTGTGGTTATTTAGCAAGATCCAGCATAGGGCTTCTGAGAGAGAGTCGAAGATCTTCGGACTGCTCTTGCATCCGAAGGTGAGACGCACAGAAAAATAATATGCACCTTTCCAGCGAACGCCGAAGAAGCGCCAGAAATCTGGGTGGATTGGCAGGACTTTGAAAGCGCTATAGTTATGTCCGCTTTGGTGAGCCAAGCGCCGCGCCCTGCCAATCGGATAAGAGTGATGGCGTGATCGATAGTTGCATACTGCATAGAAAAGTCCGGGCTAGGCACGACACTGTTGATGCTGGGAATGCAGGACCCGTGTGGGGAGGACAGGTCGATAATAAGCCTCTTTTTTCCTGAGTATTTCCTGGTGGCAACACCTATTGGGCTGATGCGGAACACAGGAAACGGAGGATTGGTGAATGGCCCAATCATAAATCCTTCTTTGACTTCCTTAGCCAGTAAGGAGTCGACGGTGTCTGGTTCCGCAAGGGCGGACTGAAGATTGTGACAAATGTGAGAATTCTCTGGGAGTGTGTCTATGCCGGGGTGGAAACCATTTGTGAATCCGTCGATAAGAAAATCAACGAATTCTCTGTCTGGATGATGTTGAAGAGCGGTGGCAAGTGCATTTACCTTGATAGGTGTGCCGAGGTGGCGTGCTAGTCAGCTGTCAGGTTTCTCGGGTGGGAGGTCGGTTGGGTTATGGGGGCAGGTAGTTTCTGGCATGAGCACCGCCACAGTAGGAGCAGACGTGGAGGATGCGGCAGTTGGAAGCCCTGCAACCCAGATGATTAAAGTTGTTGCAGACCATGTGGCCTGCCTGGTAGAGGATCGTTCTCCCCCGACTATCGATTCCCCTTGGCACGGGAACGTTCGCTTTGGAACCGATCTCTAGAGGCTTAGGAATAATGGAAGGTGGGGGTGTGGCTAATGACAGACGGTTAAATACTGTGGGTTTGGTGACAGTGGAAGAAGGACGTGAACGGGGTGGTGGTGGTGGTAGTGGTGATGGTGGTGGTGCGCAGATTGTGCATGCTGTGGCAGGGTGGGAAGGAGCACCGCATAGATCACAGGAAAGAGATGCACGAGCTGCGAAAATCCGACAGTACAATTCAAAATCGAGGGCACCCCAGTAAGTGCCCATGTTGAACTGCAGAATGCGGCCGGCGGCTTGGGTAGCAAAGTGAATGTGATAGGTATAGAACCCTACACCTCCAAAGCGTAAGGCCATATCTAATAGGATGGAGAGATAGTCGTCCAGCTCAACTCTCCTAGAGGGATATGCAGAGCATATGACGTCCCGGTAGAGAGAGAAAGCCAGAGCAAATTCGGCTGGAGTGAGATCCTTTGATCTGGAGGGAAGTGGCTCACGGAGCTGCACGGGACCTAAGATGGTTTGTAGTTCCCTAGTTTGGCCAGAATTTGCGGAAGATGGTTGGATGAGCTGAGCTAAGTCAACGTAATTACCAGAAAGTATCTGTTGGCGTAATATGGCAGAGATGGGGGAGGGGCGGTGAATTGAGGAACCTGGTTGGGTGGGTGGTACTGCTGTGGCTAGAGTGTAATTGGTGGCACAGGGCAAAAACACATTTGGGTAATGGGGAAGGGAGGGGGGGTTGAGGGGGGGGAGGGGAGGGGCGACAAAGGACAGACCAGTTGGGAAAAGAGGAGGGTTGGGCTGATTAGCCGAAGCCGTGTTGGCTGAGACAATAAAAGTGGGGGTAGTAGCCATGTTGCTGTTATTGGCTGAATGTAGAGAAGATGAATGGATGAAGGGATGAAGGGATGCTTGTGTACAGGTGGTTTGTGCAGCCTGCGGGGACTGGGATGTAAGGAATGCTGAGATCAGCTGAGAGAGGTGGGAGACAGAGGGAGCAGGCACAGGGGGACATACGACCTGTCCCCCTCTAGGGGGAGCTGCAGGCTGCGGCGGCAGGAGATGCTGTGTGACGTCACTCCTGGCGAAGGCGGAAGCCGGCAGCGCTGAGCTTGTTGTTGTCGGAGGCACTGGAGTGGCGTTGGTGCAGGCTAAATATAGCTTAAACAGCGTAGCTTTGTTATCTCCATGGAAGAAAGGGATATTTCTTCCCTTCAGGAAACGTTGGAGTCGGGCGACTGTCCAGTATTGGGAGTTAGACTGCTGTTGTGCGCGAGGAGACCGCTGGGCCTGGGTGGCCTGCGGGCGCGGCCTACGTGTACGGCGTAGTGGGGAGCGGGAGCGGGGACTTGGCTGCCGATGCTGGTGTGGAGGAGAGCCGGGTTGGGGTGGCCTTCGACGAGTGTTACTGCGTCCGTGGCGTTGTTCGCTCGAAGCAGCAGCAGGGGAAGCCTCGGGGCTTGAGGGGATCACATTCCTGAAGCGACGAACGCTACCGCGTCTGCGGCGTTGTTCGCTCGAAGCAGCAGCGGGGGAAGCCTCGGGGCTTGGAGAAATCTCATGCCGGAAGTTTAGACGGCGATGCCGCAGAGGAATAGTCACCACCGAGCGCACGACGGTCTGCTGAGATCTTTGGCTGTGATCGGACTCGGACTGTGACATTGCTGGAGCTGCTTCTGGAGTTTGCTGAACAAAATCCGCATCGAATAGGTCGTCCGAATCGCCGTCGGAGAGTACCGGATTGATCAGCAGCTCGGGATAAAGATCCATGATGGTGAGTAGCCTACTGAACAACCTGTTAGCTTGCTAGTTGCTATTAGCGTTTGAGCGTAGGTGCATGTACTGTCTGTGTCGAGAGATTGAGACAAACAGGGTGTGACAGGTTAACCAGGTATAAGTAATGCTGCCATGTAATTAGAGGAGTGGTTTAGAGGATGGTTAGGAAGTTGGGGGAGTGGTTGAGGCGTGGCCCAGCTCCTGAACTTAAGTTAAACGTTAACTTTCATTAATCCCCATCCCCAAACCCACAACCTCTGGCAACCTACTGCCAAAGTTGCCCCCTACCAGCCCACCCTAATGTAGCAGGCTAAAGTCGGGCCTGGTCTACATTGCACTTCTATTGAATTGAAAATAAATCTAAAATTCAAGATCACAAAGTACATTTATTTGCATTAATTTGATTCCCAATCACGACACAATGGTAAGAATTATTAATATCGAAAATGCTTTGAAATGCAAAATAATGGCATTTTAAACATGCAATACAAAGATGCGATTATATATATATATATATATATATATATATATATATATATATATATATATACGGTATATATAATCTGTGTACAGACATCCTAAGAAACATGATCAGACAAGTCAGATACATATTTAACCATCCATTCTCTTGTCCTTACCTGCCTCTTCTCCTCTGTACAGGATCTACCCTCTTAATGGCGATGTCATCAACTTTGCCAGCTGGTTCGGCTTTGCTTTCCCCAACATGGTGATCATGCTGATCTTCTCCTGGCTGTGGCTGCAGTTTATGTTCCTGGGCTTCAAGTAAGACCTTCTCACCTGTTAGGGGGTAATGGATTACATGTAATGAGGTTACAGTAATCTGATTACAACAATGGTAACGCTAACCCAGATTACATAATGCTTCCGTGAAAGAGCAAGATATATTTTTCAAGTAGGCTACTCAGTATATAACTGAGGCTGTATATTGTGGAATTAAACAAACATAATTTGTACATCTGAAACATGGTTGTTAGTGGCTGTAGATTATGGCAATAATGCAATCAATGTATACATTGGAATATGTTATTTAATTTCTGTTAATTTAACTGTATATTTAACTTCATATACAGTATATTATGAAGCAAAGTAAGCTGAATGCACTGTAACTGAAAATTGGTGGATTGCCTCACTATTGGAGCATGGTAATCCAGTGGATAATGCTACTGATTTTCCACAGTAAAGCTGTGTTCACACCAAGATATTTATTTTTCGCTCTGTCGCTTGATTCAACCCTTTGGAATCGCTCTGTCGCTCTGTTTAAATCGCTCATCAACAGGCACACCATTTGACAGACATGTGGGGGCTATAACGTTACGCAATGTCATGATATTTGTCCACTACGAGCCACCGTCATTGTTTACAAGCTAAAGCCTATCAGCGTGCTCCTAATGCGAGCTCCATACCGGTAGGACAGACTTCACTTCATGTCAGCTGTCAGCCTGTCAATGCGGTTTGTTGCCACACAATAAACCAGCGGTTTGTTCCAAGCCAGTGTGATCCTTGACTCGCTCTCACACGGCAGCCAATCAGCGTTGAACAGCGAGCGACTGATGCCAGCGTATTTTCGCTCGAGTTGGGATATTTCATCTGGGGCGACGAGCGTATTTTCTCCCTATCGCTCTGTCTCTGTCGCTCGGACGCCCAGCGATTTTTCTCCCGGGCGAATATACGCTCAATCGCTCGTTTGCATTGACTTTGTATGTAAAGTCGACGCCAGCGGAAAACTTTAATAGGTCGGTGTGAACGCAGCTTAAAGGACGGCTTTACCGTGGGGGATATGAATATATATTAAATCTCACGCCCCTAAGGTTTTCGAATCCGTTGAAATTTTTTAAATTGGAGCTTCACTCCCAGAGATATCAAGCATCTCTCACATATTTTTTGGGCCAGCCGACGCGTTTCGCGTCATCTGGCCCAAGTCCGCCTTGCAGAAGTCGTGCACCTATGAACTACAACTGTTGTGAGCCATGGTCCCGCCTGTAGGTCCTCCATGCCCCTTCAGAGGTCTTCAACAAAAACGAAAAGGCAGCCATCTTTTTCAACCGCCTAGCCTGCTGTAGCTAATATTAGCTTCCCATAGTTCCTTGCAAAGAGACCATATCTCGGGAACGGAAGCACTAATAGACACGGGACTGGCGGCATTGGAAAGCTCGTCAAATTTTACATCTAGTAGTAGGTGGGTTGAAGTAACGAAATCAACGCTGAGCAATGTACCCGTTTTTACACATTTTTACAGAAAATAGTTACAACATCAGATGCGCGTAACTCCTACGAAAATGCCTTAAAATGCATGAAAAAAAAATTATGAAGACATCTCCCGACATATATACTACAGTTTAAATTTGGTGCAATTTGGAGGCAATTTTATTTTCGATTTATTTCTTGTTCTTTGTATGTTTTATTGTCGAAGCCTTCTTCTTCTTCTTCTTTGAGTTTTATGGCGGTTGGCAAACATATATGTGCATTACCGCCACCTACTGGAGTTTGATATCAGCCAAATGCCTGAGGGGTGGGCATGAAAACGAAGGCCACGCGAGCCCAGTGCATTGTGGGAAATGTAGTATTTCGAGTCCCCGCACCCGCACCTCCCCCCCACCCCCCACCCCCACACACAGAGTGGATTTCGGGTGATATCTCTGTGAGTAAACCTCCAATTTCAAAAATTTCAACGGATTCGAAAACCTTAGGGGCGTGAGATTTAATATATATTCATATCCCCCACGGAAAAGCCGGCCTTTAAGTCTGTAATGGATTTCTTATTGATACTAACCTATCCTACTCATAGAGTACCACAGGGTTGATGTATTTTTGTAGACTTACCCAGAAATCGACACCATACTGGTTCGTCAGGGGAAAAGTGAATGGGATTTTTGTATGGGGATTTCGGTTAAATGCATGACATGTAGGTCTGTGGTTGACAAAAGTGTATGAAACAGCGAAGTTTGTGTTCAGCAAGATAATCTTCACAAATGAGGACCACTTTTATGTCTTTTGAAGCATTTTCTGAAAATCGTGTTACAAAAACAGCATTTATGCTTCAAAAGTCCTAAAAGTGGTCCTCATTTGTGAAGATTCTCTTGCTGAAGACAAACTTTGTTGTTTCATAAAATTGTGTTAACCACAGGCCTTTTTCATGCATTTAACCCAAACCCCCATACTAAAATCCCATTGCCTTTTGCCCCATTGGTGATTTGTTACTTCCAGACTTATTCCTCCAGTACTCTATTGCTCACATCATGTCATTATTGTAGTCTACTGACATTAAACAAACAGCAAAGCTGCTGAACTGCTTCACTCAACTTCACTAAACCACATCAAAAGAAGTAGGAAAAATGGGGTAAAAAAGGGGGTAAAACATTCTGTCCAAACCAGATATCATAATGTAAAATAATACAATTTTAAAACAATATTAAAAATATAATAACCTCTAACTATAAAACATCCAAGGATAGCTCAGATTAAAGCTTAACCAAAGTCAACACTTTATATACCCCCCCAATCTTTGCCCTTTGTACTGTCCTGCTCAGCATGAAGCAGTCGTTCGGCTGCTGCGTCAACAAGGAGAGAGATAAGGAGGCGTATGCCGTGATGAGGGCCGAGTACAGGAAGTTGGGCCGCATCACGTTTGCGGAGGCGGCGGTGCTGACCATCTTCTGCCTGCTGGTGGCGCTGTGGTTCACCAGGGAGCCAGGATTCATAGATGGCTGGGCAACAGTGCTCTTCACAAAGGATGGAAAGCAGTGAGTCTCTCTCTCTCTCTCTCTCTCTCTCTCTGACATGACTCTTCAGAGACTCTCCCTCATCTTTTTTCTCTTTTCCTCCACTCTTTCATTTCATTATCCATGTAGGATACTGATTTTATGACCCATGAGTTGCTTTTATGTTTTTATGCATTCTATTATTTTATACTTTTTATTTTGTTTTTATGCTTTTTATTGATTTTTGCTTTTTATATATTTTACGTAACGTCTTTTATTATGTTTATTTCATTTCATTGATTTTATCTGATTTGATTGATTTATTGTTTTTAGCTGATTGCTCTTCAGTACTCTGTACAGCACTTTGGTCATCCTCTGGTTGTTTTAAAGCGCTTTATAAATAAAGTTGGATTGGATTGGATTGGATTATCGCTCCATAGTCTCTTCTTGTTTTGGCCGCCCCCAAATGATCCCCTTTTAATTATCTCCTTGATTTACACTGATATATAAATCAATACACACATGATGTATTTGTTCCGTTCTACACTTTGCGAGTGTATGTTAGTGTACACATGATCATATCATGTCAACACAGTGAACCAGGGCAGAAAAATCCCCACATAACAAATGTCACATAATACTGTGTGCTTGCTTTCCATCAGGTATGTGACGGACGGGACAGTAGCTATCTTCATGTCTATGCTCTTCTTCGCCATCCCCTCCCAGCTGCCCAGCTGTGGAGGCTACGGTTACAATGAAGAGGGTGAGTCAGGAGAAAATGTCTCAATTAGCCCCATTCCAAACCGTTCCTTATCGTGCGTTCCTTTATCGTGCGTTCCTTTATCGCAAAATAACTGGGATGTGGAGGCTAAATGACATCACATCCGTTTTGTTAGCGTTCCATTTGCAGAAAACTTGAGCTGGGAAGTTCACTGTTCATTGGTCAGATCCAGTCGCTAGCCAGGCTAGCCATTGTTAGCAATAACAATTGACAACATGGCATTTCGCGGCATTTTGCGCATACAAACACTGCAGCCTCATGTCCACACAGATAGAAGTTAGGCAGTGCTGTGTGTACAGCTGATTTAATGAGACACAAACAAAACAGAAGTGCTAAACAACAATACTACCATGGCCGTAACTAGCTATGAGGACGGGGAGGTCCGGACCTCCCCTAATATTTCAGAGAAAAAAATAAAACAATCTGCATGGAAAAGCATGAAAAACACGGGATCGCTTTTATTTTGAAACGAAAGGCAGGTCAGGCAGGAAGTCATCTGACGCCGCGTCCGCGGTAACTTGATTCCGAGAGAGCAGCAGCATGGTGGTGAGTGATGACTGTCTGTCTGCCTGGCGAGATAATTGAAGGTGAGCGAGCTGCGAGACAGTGAGCGAGTGAACGACAGACAGTGAGTGACACTGACAGATTTTTTAGCAACAACCAAGAAAGTAAGTGTCTAGTCTGTCTCTTAAGTAATGTTACCTGTGTGACACGTTGGGATGCTACTGGCTAATCATGCATGATGCCAATTGCCAAGCTCCCGAAGTCAGGTATGCAGGTGGCTATATGCATGGTTTCAGTTTCATGACCCAATAAGTAACAAAAAGAGGTGGTGTAAAGTTAAAAACAACATAATATATTTTATTTTATTTTTCAATCATTCCTATCAGGAATAAATAAATGTCCCTCTGTATGTTTTTTTTTATTATCGATGATGACTTTGTGTGTTGTGTACGGCTTGGGTTGTGTACCTGTGTTTGTAGGTGTCATTTTGATATGGATTTGGCTAAAACAGTTTGTGTTTGTTAGTTACAATTATGTTGACAGGAGAGCTGAGCAGGTGGTGACATGAAAGAGAATATACTGAATAATGACATCACAACAGTATAATCCTAATGTTGATTTAAAATGATATATTACTCTAAATATGGCTAAAAAAGGGGGGAAAAAACCCTCAATTCTTTTTCTGCCTCCCCTTGCTGGACCTCCCCTATTTCGGAACCCTGGTTACTGCCCTGATTACTACGATTACTACTACTGTTGTTGCGCGGCGCAGCCATCTTGGATTTTTTAGGTTGGGGCTGCTGAAGCTCCTACGAGTTTGGAATGGGAAATACCAGCTCTGATGACGTCGCCGCCCAGCTCATGACCTTTGAAGTCGTAAGATTACCAGTCCCCAGTTATAAAGGAATGCACGATTAATACAGAAAAATCGGGGACTATATACTGTACTGTAGTGTTCGTTGTTTTTTTACTAGTGTCCGATTTCTCAACTGTTAATTTGATTCACTATATACGAGGGATCAGCCGAGCAGCATTTTGGTAAACAAACAGCATTTCCAGGTGGAAACTGCAATGGAACTCTATGGAGCGAGCTTTGAGTGCTCACTCTAGCCCCGGTTGTGCGGTGTACATTTTAAAAACTGCGACAGTTCACACAACTTTAACACGACGTGCATATATTATACATCAAACTCTTGAGCTACTTCTGCTCTCACTCAGAATGTCAAAATATAAGCGATGTCATGTATAGTTTTTGAGATATTAACGTTTGTTTGGCACAACTCATACTACTGCCGCAGTTCCGGGTGTTTTGCGGTGATTAGTTGTTGTTGTGACGTCACACTGAGTCCGGAATCAGCCAGAACCGCAGTGCCAAACAAACGTTAATATCTCAAAAACTGTACATGACATCGCTTATATTTTGACATTCTGAGTGAGAGCAGAATTAGCTCAGGAGTTTGATGTATAATAATATATGCACGTCGTGTTAAAGTTGTGTGAACTGTCGCAGTTTCTTTAATGTTTGTTTACCAAAATGCTGCTCGGCTGATCCCTCATACAGTCCACTACAGAATACCCACAATGCACTGCAATTTCTAGTTCACAAATATTTTCGCCCCCATATTCACCTTATTCACCACGCCCACTTTTTCTCTCTTCCGCATTCGACGCAACGTATTTGTTCTTCCGGTTCAGCGCTTATTGGTGGCCATTTTCAAAATAAAACGTTAGTATGAATCAGGGCCGCTGGAAGTCACTTTAAGCAGGGGGTGCTGCGAGGAAGGGACTCTCAAAAAAAAATGTTGATGTTTTTTTTTTACATTTTTTTGCCATATTTAGAGGAATATCTCATTTTAAATTAACATTAGGATACTGTTGTGATGTAATTATTCAGTATTTTCTCCTTTTCTCACTCATTCAGAGCAAAGAGGGAGATATATAGCATGATGATAATGCTCTATATCTCCCTATTTGCTCTGAATACACCAGTTAACATGACACAGACATGATAAACATGATTAACATGATAGAAATATTATCAGCAAACTTAATGACTAGACTAATTATTCTGATCTGAATGGCATATATCAAGAAACATTGACTCCTCTCTTTGCTGTATAGTGGGAGGTGCATTTTTGAGTAGGCTATTAAAATAGCATGTCAAGTTCACATTTCTTTATTGTCAGATTAAACAATTCATATTGGTTGTTGGTTGGTTCAACACAACATGTGCGTGCATGCACGCTTCTTCTTCTTCTCTAGCCTACAAGCATGTAACTTCCTTGATTGTTATTGTTGATAATTCTATTTAAATAGGCTACATTTTCATTTCCCGAAACATTCTTAAACAAGAAAGGAACATAGTGCACTGCAAAATATTTTTAATTACATTTGTAAAAAAATATATATATATATATATTTTTGGGGGGGGAAAAAAATCTAGGGGGTGCTGCAGCACCTGCAGCACCCCTACTTCCCGCGGCCCTGGTATGAATGAAGTTTGGCAACATTCAGAATTAAGCTACACTGCGGCCAACTTCAGTTACATGTTCATAACGTTACTGCTGCGAAGAGCCGATGGCTGTACCCGGTCGGCATTTAACGTTAGTTACAAAAGAACGTCGACAGTGTTTTCTCACTGCCAGTAGTAGGGTTTGACAGATAGCTAGTCCGACCGGTGTCAGCACAGTCAGCGCTCCCGGTCCTCTCTGCTCGTTAAGGATTTTCAATAGGCGTTATTCTGATAAACTGGTCACATACTGTATATGTTACGTTCTCACCCGACAAATATTAAAACTTTAAAACAGTTTGGGTTTTCTTAGCTTGAAAACAGCTTTTTGGCAAGTCTAAATGACTGCGGTAGGAATACTCTACTTCCGTGTTTAAAACCAGAAAGACGATTACGAAATGACGTCATGCAGAAGCGTCCTTGTATGGGCAAAGAATAAGGTGAATACTTCACTGATAAACACTACATGGGGAATAGAGTGAGGGAATGAGTGAACCATTCCGAACACAGCTAATATCTCTACTGAAAATAAATAAATAATATGAAACCTTTTGAACACCAGTCACCTTCTACAGACAAATCCACAGCAACTTCTGCTCCAGCAATCTAAATGTGGTTTTCAGCTGGTCGGACAGCTGGCTGATGATACCCAGCGGACATGACACTGCTCCTCTTCAAACTAATTACTGCCTAATATTCAAACTACATTTGGGTCCCACAGGTAAGATGGTGAAGTCTCCCCCTGCTCTGCTGAACTGGGAGATTGTTCATGAGCGAATGCCCTGGCACATCATCCTGCTACTGGGAGGAGGCTTTGCTCTGGCTGCTGGCAGCGAGGTAAACACCCATGAATGATGAAGCAGGAAGTAGGGCGCGCACATCAGGTCAGGTGCAGGACAAATACAAGATAAACTTAGAGCAGAAAATAAATAAAGTCCGCACACTTAAATAAAATAAGTCCGCTCCCAGGTCAGTTTATTGATGTTTCGACCAACAGGTCTTCATCTACGAAGGGGGGGGGGGGGGGGGGTACGGGTACGGTGGTGCAGTTGGTAGCACTGTCGCCTCACAGCTAGAAGGTCCTGAGTTCGATTCTCGCCTGGGACGCTGTGGGCGGTGGAGTTGTGACCCCCCCATATCTTCGGTGCCCACTGCCCAGGTGGGCTATCTCGTCGAAAGGGCCTTTCTGTGTGGAGTTTGCATGTTCTCCCCGTACCCCCCAGGGGGTTCCTCCGTACATAACCCCCCACTAAAAACATGCAGAAGATCGTCATCCGACCAGTGACGACAACATCTGAAGTTCGTCCAATGATGGTCCAATGATGGTCCCCGGGCGCTGGAAAGAAAAAGCGACCACTGCTGCTGGCCTGCCCCCTGGAGGAAAGGAGAGGCCTGGATGGGTCAAATGCAGAGGACATATTTCACCGGCCACCGTCAGCATGAGTGTGTGTTGTGGCCGCATGCATGTGTTGTAGTGTTCGTGTGACAATAAAGACGGGCTTCCGTCTGAAATCGTGTTTAATCGTGTTTAATCAGAACAAAAATATGTTGTGATATGTGTCCACGTCGTCCAGGCATCGGGTCTGTCCACGTGGCTGGGGGAGAGCTTGGCCCCTCTGAAGAGCATCCCCGCCTACGCCATCTCCCTGCTGCTCTGCCTGCTGGTGGCGACGTTCACAGAGTGCTCCAGCAACACGGCCACCACCACCCTGTTCCTGCCCATCCTGGCTTCAATGGTAGATCAAATGCTCCACATGCAGCGTCCATACACACACACACACCAAGGCACACACGCCCCTATGTACAGTATGCTATTTCAATGTACCTGTGTTTCCTCAGGCCACGGCCATTGAGCTCCACCCGCTGTATGTGATGGTGCCCTGCACCATCTCTGCCTCTTTGGCCTTCATGCTGCCTGTGGCTACACCACCCAACGCCATCGCCTTCGCCTTTGGAAAACTCAAAGTCATGGACATGGTGAGACTTGCACAGACCTATAATACATCAACAACACATACCAACTCGTCAAAGACTGACGTTTGGTTCGAGTAATGGAAGTTTAGAGAAATGCTTTGGGTTATAGGCAGGGCAGCCACGTATCTTGCCCAGGCCCGGGACTAAATCCTCCATTACAAAATCATCCATTAGAGTTAAATAAGAAAAAGGTTAAATGTGGCTTACAGTTGACATGTAATTGCTGGGAATGGAATCCCAGTCTCCAGTGTCAAAGGCAAAGCCCTCCACCACCCCTGACCACAGCGCCCTTACTGGTGACCATTTTGTTTCATTGTCACACTCCTGTGGGGTCGATTTCAGACGTGGGAGAAAGTCTATTGGACTCTACCGTGCACATCACAAAATGAGGAAAAAGAGGTACCCAGTGTGTTAGAAAGGACTCCTGACCACATGTCAGTATGACGACTTGGGGAGTGAGAACAGGTTGAATACATAGACATACACAACAGGTATAATTGATGCTACCGAGGACTGTAGCTTTCTGTTGGGGTGAAACCTCATGATTCCTGACATTATTACCAACCATACTGATGGTCAAACTAGTTCAAAGATCAGAGTGTCTAGTATGTATGCTAGAGCAGTGATACTCAACTTGCGCCCCCTGTGTGGCCCGCGATGGAATTGCAACAATTTTTTTTTCTTTTTTTGCAGTGCACCTGAACGCAACATGCAAGATACCCGCTGAATAAGTGTCCAAATGTTCATGTCATTCAGGCCAATACTCCACTTCTGTTATAGCATTTCAGTCTGGAATATGGAATATCTTTCAATAATCTATGATTTAGCTGCTAAATTGTCAAATACCGCCATCTGCTCGCTACCCAGGCACTTATGTATGTACTTAACTCATTGAGTGCCACGGACGAGTATAGTCGTCAATTCAAATACTGACGTAGAGTGCCAATGACGACTAAAGTCATCAATTGCGTTTTTTGACGGTGGGACGTGGATCAAAGCCAGATCCATCTCCTGTAAAATTTTGGGGCATGTTGAATGTGTATAACCTATTTTACCGACCCATTAGGTGGCAACAGTGCTCTCCAGATTAGAGAAATTTGAGTAAAAAACAGAGAAGAAGTCGTTATGGAAACGGAAACGGCATCGGTATGCATCGATATGCATGAAGCATAACGTTAGCTGTGCCTGTGAACAGCAGTCAATCTGCTGCCACAATTGAGCACCTCCGTGTCCGCTGTGATAGCCCCTCCATATGATTTAGTTGCCGACACCAGCGTCTTTCTGAAAAGTTACATTATTCTCAGCTGGGAGCCGGCGACACGCTGTGAAAAAGCGGGGTGCAGCGCACTTTTCAGTGCAGAGCAAACACAGAGCAAACGCAGCAGAGCCACCGGAGACACTCCCACGGAGGAGGAGGAGGGGGGTGGGGCACGCAGGGCAGCATACAACCATTGACAGTAAATACAGACCCAGACAGCAGGCTCGATGCGCAGAGACAGGCAAACAAGCTAGAATATCTGATGCCCACCAGCAGTAAATCAAGACCAGCAAGAAGGTGTAGGGTCTGCGCACGCAGGGGCCAGCGCTGCTGGTTGCAGCTAAAAAATATTATTTGGCCAAACAAAATTCCTTTGTTTTCACTGTTTTATTGAAGGAAATTATTTTTGAGGTGTCATTACATCAGAAAATATTAGCTCCAGAGTCAGTGATGTGCTTGAAATGCTTCATTTCACAAAAGGCTGAATATCTCAGCTTCTAAATTGAAACGTGTGTTTTTGCTGAAATCCACCTATCTTCTCCGGCTGATAACTAAAGAACGGAAAATGATATCAATAAACTTTTTTTTGCTGATGATAGAAGAGAGTCCCCTCTTTCTTTGTGCGTGTTCGGTGTTTACATAGTAATATCACACAATATTCTGTGGGCCTCGAGAAATCACTGAAAACGCTCTGAAACTCTGGCACTGGGAGCGTCCATTCTCCAAAAGTGGCTGGCACTCAATGAGTTAACCTAACTATCCAGTGTGCACAACATTGTCAGACTAAACTCTGGCTGACACCCCAAAAACCTACAATCCGCTACAGAAAAATGTATATTGTATGTTTATTAACTGGCCCCTGGCCTTCTATCATTTCACGAAAGTGGCCCCCGGGCAAAGCACTGTCTCCATGCTGATAAAGCATATTTCTACAAGCTGAATGGGTTTAATCTGCTTGCATTCCATAGGTACACAACAGTTCACGTGTTCAAGAAATCTTTATACTGATGTCAAGGTGCATCTGGCTTTGTGACAGTGTGGGTGTGTGTGTGTGTGTGTGTGTGTGTGTGTGTGTCTCTCTGCAGGTGAAGGCCGGCTTCATGTTGAACATCATCGGGATTCTGACCGTTAATGTAGGCATCAACACCTGGGGATACGCCATGTTTAACATGGGTACCTTCCCTGAGTGGGCCAATGCTACAGCAGACAGCAAACCTTAAGGAGAGAGAGAGAGAGAGAGAGAGAGAGAGAGAGAGAGAGAGAGAGAGAGAGAGAGAGAGAGAGAGAGAGAGAGAGAGAGAGAGAGAGAGAGAGAGATGTAGGTTTGGGGAAGAAGAAGAAGGGACAGTCATTGAAAGTAGGGGTCATTGTAACATAATGAAGATGGAATTGGTGACAAGTGTAACAAAACACGCACAAAACAAACGCATCACCATGTCGACTCAGTGGTTCTCTCGAACTACATTCAGCGGCATTCAGCATTCAGCTCGAAAATGACCACCGCTGCTGGAGAAAACGTGACCTTAAAATTCAAGTGCGCTTGACCAATTTTCCCCTCTACAACACAACGAACTGTGGTCCTAATGTTCTGAGTTAGGCGTTTTATTGCAATGAATTACCAGAGCAAAACCGCCCTGCTGTCAAGCCAGTACTGAAACAGTGAAACAGCAGTGTGTGTGGCTGTGGAACGAGGATACAGTATACTATGAATGTGTGTTTGTCCCACCGTGTTGACCAGTAATTGGGTCTTTTTTTCAGTTGTGATTCTTCTGAGTGACCTTCTGTTTACAGACACTATATAAATGAGTCCAAATTCAGTTAATTGAATCAATTAGTTGAACTTATCATTGTGGTCCTTTTTGTCGGACTTTGTGCTACACATTTTGTTGTTCGCTTAGTTTTCAGTATTCTCCTCACACTGTTTGCACCGTGAAAAAGCAAGACTTTATTTCTGATCTCATGATTTGTAAACCCCAAGTAAGCGCACATTATGTAATCATGGTGATTTGTATGCCTATATTAGGGATACTTGATCTTACAATGCAGTAAATCCAGGTGAAAGCTACTGTATAATCATATTTATTGTTCAATCCAGATGGAGAGGAGAGAAGTTAAAAAAAGGTGATTTTTACAGGAATAGTTCACCCAAAAATGAAAATTTAGTCAATATTTAGTCACCTCTATGCCAGTAGAAGTAGAGGATCTCTGGGACTCTGGTTGCAGTACTAACAAACTTGATCCCATTTTCTATTGGCATGGCATGGGGTTGAGTAGATAATGGCTGCGTTTCCCAAAAGCTTCTTAGCGCTAAGAAGCTTCTTTGACCCTTCTTAAGGCTCCCGTAAGAAGCCAATGCGTTTCCTGATTGCTCCATCTGGGCCCTTCTTGATCTAACTTCTTTCTCTCTCTTTCTAAAAAAAGAAAAAGAAAAGAAAACTAACCTAAACTAAACTAAACTCGTAAAACTGTTCCTTCAGAATTTGTAGTTGTCATAGACTGTGCTCCATAGTTGATTGCTCTATTGCTGACAAAAATGTGTTATTGTAAGTCGCTTTGGATAAAAGCGTCTGCCAAATGACGTAATGTAATGTAACGTAATGTCTGAAGGCTGTTAAGAAGGCATTTGGGAAACACTTCTTTGGAGCCTTCTTAACTCCTTAAGAAGCTTCTTAACTCCTTAAGAAGCTTCTTATTTTGGAAACGCAGCCAATGACTGAGTTTGCATTTTTGGGCGAACTGTTCCTTTAAAGCAGCTACGAGCAACTTTTTCGATTGTTATTAAACAGTATAATTACAATATTGATGCATCACATCTTACCTATAATAGTAGCTGAGACCAAAGCCGTGTGAATCGGAGATTGCTCCCTTGGATGATTATTAAGTCTGTCTCTGTCTAAACTCGGGGCTCTCTCTCTCTCTCTCCTTACCGCCGGCCCGGCTACGCGGAAGTGAAACGCAGCTGCCTGCCTACCCCGTTCGTGCGGCCTAGCAACAGTATAAACAATGTCAACGCCACGCATACTCTCGCGAACATCTCTCGTTATATTCTAACAGGTTTTTTGGAAGTTATTTTGTGGTTATGGCCGAAGTGGCTGCTGCAAACCGTTTCATTTCACTTCCTGATCTTCCCTGGCCACAGACAGACTACACTGGCCGATTCACTCGGGGTTCAAGCGAGACTACTCTGCGTTGGTCTCGTCGACTATTAGAGGTAAGATGTGATGCATTGATATTAAATTTATACTGTTTAATAACAATCGAAAAAGTTGCTCGTAGCTGCTTTAAGCATTGAAACAGCTCAAACGGATGCAAATCAATATGAAGTTGGTGTTACTAATACTGTGTGCAGTCAGTCAGAGTAGAGGATGTGAGATCATGTGACTGCTACAGGAAGTGTTGGGTAAATGCAATAGTAAA
>NC_139623.1:72629961-72662461 GCF_964638095.1 Poromitra crassiceps | reverse complement strand
TGTGTGTGTGTGTGTGTGTGTGGGTGTGTGTGTGTGTGTGTGTGTGTGTGTGTGTGTGTGTGTGTGTGTGTGTGTGTGTGTGGACTCACTGATCTCCTCAGACAGAGGGGGGAACTCATAGATGTGTTCACAGGTGTTCTTGCTGCTGGGCATGCAGAAGCCAAACTCAAAGTCAAAGCTCTTGAGAAGCTTCTCTCTGAAATAGTGCCGCTCGATCATCCTGAAGTTGTCGATCGGCACGTCTCCGACTGTGAACTCAACACTGGGAATGCAGAGAGAGAGAGCAATAATGATGATGTCAGTTCATGAACTGGCCCTTTTCCTGGTGTGTGCTCTGGTCATGTAGCACATTACTGGTAAACACAGATTACACACACACACACACACACACACACATGCACACACACACACACACACACACACACACGCACGCACACACACACGCGCACACACACACACCCTAAACACACACACACACATTCACACTTACGTGGCTCCCACTTGCCGCAGCCGGAGGAAAGTGGGGGTGAACTGGTAGCGGACAAAACGGCCGGCGTTTGGGTCGATATCCCTCTTCCCTCCTGCCCTCTCTGAGGTACAGTGCAAGAATAGAATAGAATAGAATAGAATAGAATAGAACAGAACAGAACAGAACAGAATAGAAATGTCGGTGGTACTGGTTAGGCTCAGGTTTACGGTAGGCCTGCTGTCTTTTCAACATGCTGTTTCTCTTGTGGTTTTTTTCATTGTGTTTTGTGATTGATTATTGATCAGTTAGATCTAGGTATGATTGTTCTCTGTAAAGCCCTTTGAGATATGCTTGGTAATGAAGACCTACAGGAACAAATGACTTATTGTCCGAATCCGATAATAAAATTGCCAAGGTGGACTCGGTGTCTGTCTGTCAGTCATGATTTGCGTCACGAAAGTGACATCGGGCAGCAGACATCCAACTTGGTAGTGCACTGCTGGGAACCCGACGGAGTGCAGTATCATTTCATGGCATTTTTATGATACGCGCATATTGATATTGATATCGATACCGATGCCGATATCGATACCGATATCGATACCGACACTGGGATTGATACCACAATCATGGTACATGACATATTCAAGTTAATATGTATAACACGTGCAAACAGTGATTTCTTTTTTGATGGGGATTGATTTAAATAATTCAGCAACAGTGCATGTGGGACAAAAGTTCTTTCAAATTCATTCTTAGACCTCATGAATGCATTGATTTTAACAAACAGTCAATGAGCACAAAGCAGCTGAGCAAACCAATTCCATTTAATATGCATCCATCCATATACATATGATTGTATGTATACATGTATGGTTTTGCAGATTAATGGATTTGTTTGGTGGAGTCAAGTCAAGTCAAGTCAACTTTATTTATAGAGCACATTTACAACGACAAACATAAAGCAGGTACAAATGCACTAATCAGAAGCAAGGTGCAGTATCAAACAAGTAATACAGATGGATAAAAGTTGAGAGATAATAAAAAGAATAAAAAGAATAAAATAATAAACGAAAAGCGCAGAAAAAGACAGCTCAACTCGAGTTAAAGCCCAGGGAGAAGAGGTGGGTCTTTAGCAGGGACTTAAAAGAAGCTAGACTCTGAGAGTCAGAGTCAGTTTATTTACCATTTGCAGTCGAAACTACATTGGAATTGGGGTGCAAGAGCTTAAAACATAGACACATATATGACAGGTCATGACAACATAAAATAGCATAAAAAGACAGACAATAAAAAGGTTTAAAAAGTAAATAAGATAAAATAAAACAATAAAACAATAAAATGAGACAGGTACATCTGTGGATAAAGGCCCGAGTCATCCCGCTCACTTATTAAAGTGCAGGAACAAAGTGCACAATCACACATAAAGTGCACAGTAGTAAAGTGCCTAAGCAAGGATCAAATTGCATGAGAAACCAGTATAAGACATCTTATACAAAAGAAAATAACAGAAAAAAAGAAAAGTCTAGGTGTCTAGATGGTCTAGACAAAACAGAGATCTACCGTTTAGATTTGTGATCGTTCAAACTACGCACAGCACTCGGGTAAAAGCTTCTCGCAAAGCGAGTGGTGGAGCATTTAATGGAGCGGTAGCGTCTACCCAGAGGGAGTAACTCAAAAAGACTGGCGGCCGGGTGACCTGCAGGGTCCCTGATAATACTGGAGGCCCGGGACAAAAGTCTGGAGCTATAGAGCTCTTCTAGAGCCGGCAGGTTGGCACCAGTTATCTTGCGGGCAAGGCGCACTACCCTATTTAAGGATTTTCGCTCCTTGACAGTAAGATTACCAAACCATACAGTGAAGGAACTAGTGAGAATGCTCTCAATAATACAGCGATACAAGTTAACAAGGATCTGGCTGTTGTGGGTGAACTCCTTAAGTCTTCTTAAGAAGAAAAGACGTTGCTGAGACTTTTTAACAATCGCTTTGGTATTTGAGTGCCAGCTAAGATCATCCGAAATAGTGACACCAAGAAATTTAATACTTTTTACCATCTCAACCTCTGTTCCATTGATTATTATAGGATGGAGAGGTGCCTTTTTACGGCGGAAGTCAACGACAAGCTCCTTTGTCTTGGAGGCATTGAGAATGAGGTTGTTACTGGCTCACTGAAGATTTGGTCACAGTTTAGGATTCATTTTAAACAGAAACAGGCCCTGCCCTCTATACCCATCACAGCCAACCCTCTCTTCCCTGCCTCCCTTTGGGATACAACTTATAAGACTTGGTCGAGGAAAGGGCTGACTTGTGTTAAAGATTTATTTAAAGATGGCATCTTTGCTTCCTTCCAGAGGTTAAAGAGGGATTATGACATTCCAGAAACACATTTTTTTTAAATATCTTCAGGTCCGTAGCTTTGTCAAAAAACACTTTCCCTGCTTCCCATCTTCTCCACCTGATAGCTGGATAGAAGAGTGTATATGTTTCAATCCACTAGGCAGAGGCCTTATATCCAGATTATATAGTATGATTCAAATGGTAGCTTCGCCCACCCTCGATCATCTGAAAGAGTTATGGGAGCAAGATTTCACAAATGAGATCTCAGACTTTACTTGGCAGTCAGCGATAGGGATGATTCACTCAACATCCATTTGCATCCGACATGGATTATTGCAATTCAAAGTGTTACACAGACTTCATTTATCGAAAAGTAGGCTTGCCAGGATGTACCCCGGCTTTGACCCGACATGTTCTAGGTGTAAACGGGCCCCAGCGACTCTATATCACATGTTCTGGTCGTGCTCGTCTCTGGTTCCTTTTTGGTCCTCCATCTTTGAAACATTTTCTTACATCTGCGGGAAGGTCATTCATCCAGACCCTGCCATTGGCATTTTTGGAGTAGCACCTGATGGAGTTACAGTCTCTAGTGCTCAAGCCGAGGCTTTGGCTTTTTCATCGCTTCTGGCCCGACGACTAATTTTAATGAGCTGGAAATCAGCTGCCCCTCCATCTCATGCATGTTGGGTCAGAGATGTTATGGCACACCTTAAATTGGAGAAACTGAAATACACTATACGTGGTTCGACTCAGAAATATCTTAGAGTGTGGGGTCCGTTTCTAGATTACTTTGATAAAAATTACCTCTCTCCTCCCAATACTGCCTAACTGACTTTCAGAGATTCAAGTGTTGGCTTTTGCCACGAGTGATTGCCAGAACATATATCCTCAGCACTTAGCGTATCCCCTGCAAAGTGTATTGTAATTGTTTGTAGCATTTATTTATTTTCATTATTATTATTTTTTGAGTCTTGGGTGTCTGTGTCTCTTGTATTATTATGTTCTGTCCTATTTTGGTGCTACATGTCTTGCTTTTTCTTATGTCTCTGTTTATATGTAGTATGTTTGAAATGAAAAACTCAATAAACAAATTTGAATAATGAGAATGAGGTTGTTGGCCTCGCTCCACCTGACAAGTTCTTCTACCTCAGATCTGTAGTTAGACTCGTCATTTGAGCTAATGAGCCCAATGACAGTGGTGTCATCCGCGTATTTAACTATGAGGTTGTTCAGGTAGTGAGCGATACAGTCGTGGGTAAAAAGAGTAAACAAGAAAGAGCTAAGAATGCATCCTTGCGGCGAGCCAGTGCTCAGAACAAGTATATCAGACAGATTATTTCCGATCCTGACTCTTTGAGGCCTCATGATTAAAAAGCTGAAAATCCATTCACAAAGAGCATCACACAGACCAAGATTTTGCAGTTTACGGATCAGAAGTGAGGGAATGATCGTATTAAAAGCAGAGCTATAGTCTATGAAAAGCATTCTGACATAAGCTCCACTTTTATCCAGGTGTTCATATACAGAGTTCAGAGCTATAGAAACTGCATCCTCAACTGATCTGTTTTCCCTATAAGCAAATCTGGGCTGATCGGATAGCGAAGGGGAGGCTGTTCCAGAGCCTAGGGACAGCAGCTGTGAAGGCTCTATCTCCTCTGGACTTTAATTTTGTCCTGGGCACCTCCAGCAGCAGTTGGTCAGCGGACCTTAGGGCTCTGGATGGGGCGTGGTGGACCAGGAGCTCGGCGAGATAAGAAGGGGCTAGCCCGTTTAGTGCTTTAAAAACAATCAGCAGCAATTTCAAATCAATGCGTTGACGGACGGGGAGCCAGTGGAGAGAGGCCAGGACAGGCTTGATATGATCTCGCTTTTTGGTGCTAGTGGTGGAGTGTGACTGAGTGTAGGCTACCTGAGTGAGAACAGAGAAGGCGGTTGCTGGAAAGGAGCGCCATGTGTCCTTTGCAAATATTTTCAGGGTAAATACAGGTTGGGGGGGAAAACGATCCATGGCATAATATTCAGTGACTCACCTAAAGACGGGGGCTTGGTGATTTCAAACAGCACTATCCCGGTCTCCATGTCTCTGATCTTGAACCTGGTGAAGTCGATGTTGTACACGTTCTGATCTGGTCCGCACAAATAATCTGAGGGAAAGAGTGAAGGAGAGAAATGGGATGGAGAGGGGGGTGTATTAGAAACCGCTTCTATTCGCTGGAGAGAGGGTCAAATGAAAGAAACCACCTGACTGAGTAGTGCCACCGCACGCACGCACACAAGAAAGAGAAGAGAAGTGATTTACACCTCTAATAGAGACACTGCATGAAATAGGCCACGCCCATCATGGGGGAAAAGCTCCGTTTATTTCCACACACCAGCGTCATTTTCCTTGAATTAAACATAGCTAAAAGCTGTTGTGTGGTGGGGCTGCGCAGACAACAAATGTAAAAAAATCGCCAGTTAAAGTTTTTTTGTACTCCTGAGGAAAACAAGGAAGCCATTGAGAATTGGCGAGAAGAAAAATGTGGATCTAGCTGTCAAGGAAGTAAGTTGGAGTGTTCATCTTCCGTATATACGATCTTTTTGTGCGACACGCAACCATGCACGTGACATAGGAGAACGCCAGGATTGGAGGGGGGGGTTTCTGTTTTCCCCCGTCTTGGGCGTGGTTTCTGAATAATGACGCGTTACGCAGTGTCTCTATCCTTCCTGCCATCACCAGGCGGTGTCACTGCTTATTAGCGTTTGTTCTCCGAGCAGAGCAGCAGACACTTCTTGCTTCCTGCTCGACCCGGTAGCATTGGCAGGCAGGCAGGTGTGACCACAGAGACCTTCCCCAGCTCACCACCAAGCACAGGGGGGAGATGGGGTTTCACAGTCAGTGTATCGCTGTGGGTCTGTGCCATGAGAGAGAGAGAGAGAGAGAGAGAGATTGGTTGCAGTGTACACTGCAAAGTATGACAAGCTGTCCAGTGTTTTTAACTTGTTTCCAGGCCTATATCAAGCTTATTTTGTGATGTTTTCTTGACAGATTAGCTCACTGCACTGGTAGAGCATCTTGTTGATGTCACTAAATTTCATTTCATACATGCCAAAATGACTCAGCAATAGGGCTGAAAAAAAGAAAAAAAAAAGTGGTAGGCTACAGAGTAAAGGTGAAGGATGCCGACTGGAGCGCCTATGAGGAATAAAATCATGCTGTGGCCTATCCTCTCTGATGTGGTTCTCTAAATAAATCATGAATAATCATATATAATGCTACTCTAAATAAAACACTGCAGTGACTGCACGCTGGACTGCCTGTGGCCCTGGCTGCGACTCGGCCGGACTCTCTCTGGCTGCCTGGCGCTGAGATCGTTTCATTTCCCAAACAGTGCTGGACACGCTGGTCTCTTGAATTCATGAGTTTTTCCCAATTTTAGGCTCACGTTTTCAGAATTCTAACACACGAGGATTGTAAAATTGCATGTGTACTGTAAAATGCGTTTGATTTGCAGTTTGCACTTTGCAAGAAGACACAGCGCAAGCCACAAGCCATAGGCATACAAGCAGGGCTCACAATTAACAGTCGGCAAGCGCCAAATGCGACTAGATTTTACGTTCTGGCGAGTGACGCTCAGACGCTAGGCCGGAGCCGCGGCCTTTCCTGGTGAGTGGCTCCCGGGCTGGTGGCTTCTCTTCTCCCTGTAGCGTAACCCCCGTCCCCCGCGCAGCGCATGCATGTAAATAACAACAAATTGATATCCATTCTCCTGGCCGATGGTCTCATTTGCCCATGTAGATCATATAGAGGCACCAGTATTTCATAACCAATTTAAAAGTTACGTGTATGGATTTACTTTTAACGTTATAGCATAGATATGCGGTCGCTATGACGACCAGTTGTGGTCCAGTAAACCTGCGGTGGGACCAAACAGTCTATCAGGTCGAGACGAATAAGGCCAATTAAGAGTAGAGCTGTGCTGTTCTATGTGGTGGAAATGAGCCATTACTGAAATCACCCCCCAGGATAATTTAACAGCTTTGACAGAAAAGGGGTCGGCATTTCTCGCCATTTTATACTAGACCAAACAACTAATCGATTAATCAATGAAATAATCAACAGATTAATAGACAATGAAAATAATTGTTAGTTGCAGCCCTAGAGAATAGATAATATCCTCTTAGGTTTTGGATATTGTAATATCGTGACATGATCGTGACACATGGCACATGTACAGGTGCATAATAAATGTACTACATCACATGTATCCAAGATTGAACGAGAGACAGATTGATGATTTGTTTTTCCGTGTGTATGTGTGCGTGTGTGTGTGTGTGTGTGTGTGCGCGTGTGTGCGTGCGTGTGTGTGTGTGTGTGTGTGCGTGTGTGTGTGTGAGATGGAGAGAGAGAGGGGGGGGGGGGCTTTTTGTGTGAGATAAAGAGATATGGAGGGATAGAGAGCTTGTTTGAGTGTCTGTCTGTTGTTTGTGCTGTCACTTCCCCTGAGGCATACTAACTCCGGCATACTGTAGTAAATGACATGCAGTCTGTAGGGAACAGAAAGACACACACACACACACACACACACACACACACACACACACACACACACACACACACACACACACACACACACACACACACACACACACACAGCCTGAGAATAACTTGCTATTGAAGCCACTGACAGACTCCAGTTCATCACTGTTTGACTCTGATGAAGACGCAGTAGGCGTTGAAACGTTAGTCATTGAATAAAGCAATTTTCCAGTGAATCGTGTGCTCCAGGATCCTCTTTGGTTTGTCCATTGAACTTTTGTCATAATACTGTCCTGTCCTGAGAGCACCGACCTCCTTTTGCGGAGGGGCTGACGCGCAAGAGACTCCTTTTGTATCCAGTTCATCACTGTCAACTCTCCTCATTACTGTTGGGTAGAATCTGTCGCAGACTTTGTGTGCGTGTGACAGTGAGGAGGAGATCTGTGTGTGTGTGTGTGTGTGTGTGTGTGAGAGAGTGAGTGAGTGAGTGAGTGAGTCAGTGTGTGTGTGTGTGTGTGTGTGTGTGTGTGTTTGTGTGTGTGTGTGTGTGTGTGTGTGTGTTTGTGTGTGTGTGTGTGAGAGAGTGAGTGAGTGAGTGAGTGAGTGAGTGAGTCAGTCAGTGTGTGTGTGTGTGTGTGTGTGTGTGTGTGTGTGTGTGTGGTTGTAGAAGAGGTCCGGCAGGACCTGGCTGGTTGTAAAGCAGCCAGGGATGATTGAGTCCCACCGAAGCCCTCTTTTGTTAGATTGGTTAGAGAGGTGGTCCGCTGATGTTCCTCGTGGAGCTCGCGGTCTCTGATCCGCTGGAGCTCGTGCTCACAGTCTCTCTTGGTGGTTTGTTTAGCTTGCATTGTCTCAGATACGTCTGTCAGAACATAGTCAAGGTCCCACCTTCTTACCCGCTCTGGAACCAGATGTCTGGTGCTAGAGCACTCTGCTCTATCATTACCCACTCATCTGATATAAAACTTAAACGGTCCCCCAGGCCACCCGGTTTGACCTAGACACTTGAAACTTGGTATATAGCTGTCATTGGGGATGCTGAACAAATTTGCAATTGGGACCCATGAGGTCCGTCTGGGTCGATTTGCCACCATCTTGGAAATTCTGAAAAACCTTCAAAATTCTTCTCCTCCTGAACCGTAACTCCAAATTCCACCAACTTTGGCATGCATGGTCGGTGGACATGCCCGAACAAAGTCATCCTTTGGTTTAAAGATCGGGTAGAAAATGGCCAAGTTATTAGCCAATCAAATTTAGACGAAATTCAAGCTATCAGAAGTCCACTTCACAGTGGCGTACGGCCTTGAAACTCGGTGGGCACATCGGTGGCAACGCCCTTAGAGACTCTACCAAGTTTGGTGTTGATAGCCCAACGCATGTCCACGCAGTATCGATTTCAATTTGTGCTAAGCTAATCGCTATCACCCAAAATCACACATTAATGGCCTCTACTAATAAACGGTGACTCGTATTGACTCCCGATCACTTGTTGACGCCACTTGCACCATTCCTGAGTGATTTTCTGGGGCGGTCGCTGTACTGTGAATACCTGTCGAAGCTTCTTGCAGCTTTAATTATTATTATTATTATTATTATTATTACAAAAGCTAAAATCTTATCAGATGGGGGAGCCTGGGACAAAATCGTATCAATCCATGGTCTAATTTGTGTCATTTTAGGGGTCCTCGACGTCCTTTTAGGGGTCCTTGACGTGTTTTAAAACCACCGTTTTATTCCATTTAGTGTTGTTTCATAGCTGTGATGTCTTTACCATTATTAAAAAAAGAAAAAGTAGAAATAAAGAAAAATGTGTCCAAACGTTTGACTGGCACTGTATCACCAGCATAAAGCCTAGAAAGAAGGAATTTAAATAAATATAACAGCTCTTCTTCATCTGCCAATTGTGTCTGAGTCCCAAGATGTATCTCTTGTTCCAGTTAATAGTCTAGCCCAGTGGTTCTCAAATGGGGGTCCGTGGCACTTTGCCAGGGGGTCCGCCAAAAGTTAAAGTAAAAAAAAAAAAAAAACATTTAATTAAAAAATAAAATGCTACATGTTACTTATTCCTTCTCAAACTACTTCCTACATGGTGCTAGTCTATCAAAATATCTTGGCTGTCATTGATTGTGTTGCATAGTGGTTTTCTGTACTGTTGACAAATTGTGATATTGTAAGTCGCTTTGGACAAAACAAAAGTGTCTGCTAAATGACGTAATGTAAATGTAATGTAATAAAAAAAAAATATGCAAAATCTTCATAGTTCAACGAAAATAGTTTATGCTTCAAATCTAAAATGGTTCATGGATTACATTCTAATAAAAAAACTATCAAATTAAAAGTCAAGCACGTTACCGTGGAAACAATTAAGCTTAGCCCAAAATCACAAATCAGAATGAGGGGGTCCCCGGTATATTTTCTATCTTGTAAGGGGTCCTTGGCTGAAAAACATTTGAGAACCTCTGGTCTAGCCGATGTTGGCACAAAAGTTGTCCTAGTTTTGAAAGGATGGGACATCGGTCTTATTCCTGGAAAAGTGTCACACAGGTGGTCCTCCTACTACAGCTATATGAACACATGGAATCAGCGGCCCTCAAAACTGTATTATGCAACACATGAAGATGAATATAAAGAGGAACAGCTCTGGTTGAAGTGTTGTGTTAGCAGTGGTAAAAATGACCTCCAAATGCAATATTTTACTCCTATCACTTAATATTTACACCTTGTTTGTGCATGTGCCATGTGGTGTAGTAATGGCTGTTGTAAATTTTATGGTGGTGACATTCTGGTGTCATTGTTATGTGCCAAGGATAAACAGAACCCCCCCCCCCCCTTCCCCCAACTTAATTGTTTTAAGGGTTTGGATATGGGCAACAGTTGGTTATCCCACATTTATTCTTATTTTTTCAACTTAAGTTAAAGGATGGGTTTTCCGTGGGGAATATGAATATATATTAAATCTCACGCCCCTAAGGTTTTCGAATCCGTTGAAATTTTTGAAATTGGATATTCACTGCCAGAGATATCAAGCATCTCTCACATATTTTTTGGGCCAGCCGACGCGTTTCGCGTCATCTGGCCTAAGTCCGCCTTGCGGAACTCGTGCACCTATGAACTACAACTGTTGTTGGCCATGGTCCCGCCTCTAGAGGTCCTCCACGCCCCTTCAGAGGCCTTGACCAAAACAAAAACGCAGCCATCTTTCCAACCGCCTAGCCTGCTGTAGCTAATATTAGCTTCCCATAGTTCCTTGCAAAGAGACCATTATCTCGGGAACGGAAGCACTAATCGACACGGGACTGGCGGCATTGGAAAGCTCGTCAAATTTTACATCTAGTAGTAGGTGGGTTGAAGTAACGAAATCAACGCTGAGCAATGTACCCGTTTTTACACATTTTTACAGAAAATAGTTACAACATCAGATGCGCGTAACTCCTACGAAAATGCCTTAAAATGCATGAAATTTTTTTTATGAAGACATCTCCCGACATATATACTACCGTTTACATTTGGTGCAATTTGGAGGCAATTTTATTTTCGATTTATTTCTTGTTCTTTGTATATTTAATTGTCGAAGCCTTCTTCTTCTTCTTCTTTGAGTTTTATGGCGGTTGGCAAACATATATGTGCATTACCGCCACCTACTGGAGTTTGATATCAGCCAAATGCCTGAGGGGTGGGCATAAAAACGAAGGCCACGCGAGCCCAGTGCATTGTGGGAAATGTAGTATTTCGAGTCCCCGCACCCGCACCTCCCCCCCACCACCCCCCCCCACACACAGAGTGGATTTCGGTTGATATCTCTGTGAGTAAACCTCCAATTTCAAAAATTTCAACGGATTCGAAAACCTTAGGGGCGTGAGATTTAATATATATTCATATTCCCCACGGAAAACCCATCCTTTAACGATTGAGAAAATTCTACAACTTATGAAACCCTTTCAAAATCCATTAGATCAACTGAAAAATACACGGTCGTCAATCTAAAACGAAGGCTTTTTTCTAGCTCCTGAAAAGCTGCATGACATTTAGGAGATGGAAGGTTTTCACGCGACAGCGATGCATTTCAGGCGCTTCAAAGGGATCCGGAGAATGACAAGTTATTCTATTCTAGTCTGTTTGACACGCGCTATAGAGAGCCGCAGGGATGACGTATTTTTGTAGTCAGAACGCGGAAGTCCCGGACTTCCTGGTTCTTCACTGTTTCTGTCTATGGGATTTTTGAATGGGTTTTTGCCGCGATGCTTCAAATAAGGTCTCTGGGCAACGCAAGATTAATCAAACGCGAACCAGTGTTCAGTGGGATAATCTTCACACATGAGGACCACTTTCATGAGTTTTGAAGCGTAAATGCGAGCCCTAGAAGTAAAAAGCTCGAGCTAAGCTAATCCAGAACTACACACTGTCGCATAGGCTTCCCCGTCACGTCACCACTCAACCTGGAGTATTGTTGATGTGTGCGCTGCTGTGCACTGATTACCCCGGGCTGAACCAGGTGAGGGAAAGAGAATTTCCGTGTTCGTCCTTTGAAGTGATGACGTTATTGACGTATAATATCCCCGTCGACTCAACAGTGTAGTCTCATTTAGCCGTTTGCGAGCTAGCCGCCCTTCTAACGGCACGTAAAAGCTTCAAAACTCATAAAAGTGGTCCTCATGTGTGAAGATGATATTACTAAACACTGGTTCGCGTTTGATTAAGCTTGCGTTGCCCAGAGACCTTATTAGAAGCATCGTGCCAAAAATCCATTCAAAAATCCCATAGGCGAAAACAGTGAAGAACCGGGAGTGTTAGCATCGATGATTTCCGGACTCGTTCCTGCGGCTCTCTATTCACAAAGCATATTAGCTAACCGATGATGGCACCACACAATTTCACCACACAGGCTCTTCAGTAACAACAGAGTACATGTCGTCTTGTCAGTCACAGCAAACCGCAACAAGGAGCGAGAGGAAGTGAAACATGTCTGCTGCTGATCTGCAAACGAACGCTTCTGTTTTCTCTCTCAGACACAGACACTCACTGTCTCTCACACACACAGCTGTGCATACAAACACAAGTGGGCATGCACAATATATAGCAAAATAAGAGGTTTAAAAGGAAGTTTCTTAGTGTCACAGAGTCCACAGGCACTACTTCTTTCTGCAACCATCATCTGGCAGCCAATGTATCCGCTGGGCTTCTGCAGATCTGGCAGATATTTTCCAGTCTACAACTGGACTAGGTCAGGTCGGCAATTCAACACATATCGCATAACCTAGATTCAGCCCAGATAAACAGATCTGAGTTCACTTCATCACTTCGCCCAGATAACGTTACACCCATACCTGCCAACACTGGCCTGTGAAAAAGAGGGAGATGTTCCGGATATAAAGTACATGTTGTGTTGTCGGGGGAGGAGGGGGGCTCAGGGGCATGTGTCATGTGTCATGGTGAAGAAAAAAATCCAGATCAGCCTGTAAAATAACGTAAATAATTAAATGAAGCAGCTATAGTTTCGTTTCCTCGTGGTCTGCCTGTCTTGAATCGTGAAAATGCAACAAGGAGATAGTGCTGCAATGCACCTTGCATTATATATTCAAGAGATCACTTTTGCAGGGATACCTTGAACATGGTTAAGCTATGGCTTGAATGCCACTCGTCAACATTGCTGTCAAATCAGCTGTTCCATACCCCAGCTCACTTTTTAGCACTACGCCGCTGACTGGGATCGCAAGCTTTAGCCCACATTTTCTAACCTTATCTGCAGAATAGTGCACTGAAGGAGTGGTTGGAGAATAGCTTTCTGAAAAATATCTATGATGTCTACATTGAAAAATGTAATTAAAAGTCTGTCTCACGTAAACACTGACAGCGATTTCCGCAGCACATGCACTCTGTACTCAGGCACCACCTTCTCGGCTAAAACCACGTGGAGGATTTCCTGATGTGTGCAAACGAATGACATGGAAAATTGCCTGTTGTATGAAACGGACAACACCAGCGAATGTCCGGACCTGATTCAACAGACATAGTCCATAGTTCATGTCTGAAAGTGGCTCAAATTAACTGATGTGGCTAGCAGTTAGAAAGGGGAAGGTCTCGCACCAAGTGGACTGGAATTTGGAAGCATATTCTTCTGAGCGGAGGGCTTGATTGAGCGCACTGACGAGTGACGCGCACATGCTCACCTCTACCTGTGGGATGGGTTGCCAGGTATGAACCTCCTTGACCATGACCCACCCAGAAACTGAGAAACACCCATTTGAACGTGTCTCAGAATGTCATTATTAAGTTGCTCACTGATCCTGGGCTAAGCACTGTGAGATACCAGTCACATACTGTATGTGGAAATTCTGGTATGATTCTCTTTTATAATGTTTTTATTTTTTTTGTGCTCTTATGTGCCTTATGTCCTTTTGTAATTGTGTATGTGCCATCTATGGACTAAGTGTCTGTCAATAAAGATTTGATTGATTGATTGATTGATTAATTCAAGTAAACTACAGATACTCTGAAAAATACTTAAAGCAGCTAAGAGCAACTTTTTCGATTGTTATTAAACAGTATAATTACAATATTGATGAATCACATCTTACCTATAATAGTAGCTGAGACCAAAGCCGTGTGAATCGGAGATTGCTCCCTTGGATGATTATTAAGTCTGTGTCTGTCTAAACTCGCGTCAACAGGGGGCTCTCTCTCTCTCTCTCCTTACCGCCGGCCCGGCTACCCGGAAGTGAAACGCGGAAGTGAAACCCGGAAGTGAAACGCAGCTGCCTGCCTACCCCGTTCGCACTGCATAGCAACATAACATAAACAATGTGAAAGCCACGCATACTCTCGCGAACATCTCTCGTTATATTCTAACAGGTTTTTTGGAAGTTATTTTGTGGTTATGGCCGAAGTGGCTGCTGCAAACCGTTTCATTTCACTTCCTGATCTTCCCTGGCCACAGACAGACTACACTGGCCGATTCACTCGGGGTTCAAGCGAGACTACTCTGCGTTGGTCTCGTCGACTATTAGAGGTAAGATGTGATGCATTGATATTAAATTTATACTGTTTAATAACAATCGAAAAAGTTGCTCGTAACTGCTTTAAGTGCTGTACTTAAGTATTATTACTTCATTACTTGACACCACTGCCTCAGTGCAGTGTGGGGGCTTCACTGGCATAATGAAACCATATTATAGGCTTACAAACCCAAACATGCATGCTGGCTAAAATGACAGCTGACGCTGCTAATGGGATCTAGTTTAGCACGTGGGACTTTACTCTGATGCTGGCTGGTGGCAGGTGTCGCTTCCTCATTGGGAAATTGAACAGCAGTTAGGCGAGCCACTTGGTGGTTTTCACCCCATGCAAACCGTGAAGTTTGTTTGTATTTCTGTGTTCCAGTATTCTTCCAGGGCCTGTTTCGTAGGCCCGGGTGTGGTTGGTCATGTGATCAGAGTCATGTCATGTGACAGCGCAGAGGAGCAGAGGACTGTGGCAGAGACGAGGAGGACATTTTTAACCACTAATCCTCTAAGATTAGCCAGCTGGGGGTTAGGCAAGTGTGATTGTTCTACAAGAGGAGGAAGAGGAGGAGGAGAGATGATTGAGGACTTGGTGGAAAACGGGTGGTGGGGGGATGGGGGGGCGGTAATATAGTTGTTCACTATATCAATCAATGTTTGACTTCTAAACACTGACTTCTACACACGCCACTATCAGATGTGTTTGAGCCATTCAACTGGGCAGAGGTCAAAGGTCAAGGCTATCTTTGCATCATCCACTCCACTTATCCTTGACAACCTAAAAGCTCGCATTCACTCCTGTGAGTGTGTCTCATACACTGCTGTTGTGCGTACAGTCGCTATAGCGACACTGCTGTTGTGCGTACAGTCGCTATGGCAACCTCCAACAACACAGAGCAAGCTCCTGCTCCCAGAGGAGGCCTTTTTTCTCCTGCCGTGTTACCTGCTGTCACCTTGTCACAGTCTGCCCTCCTGCTCTCCAGCCGCTGCTCCGGGCTGTACATAACAGTTCTGATGCTCCAGGCTGTACATAACAGTTCTGATGCTCCGGGCTGTACATAACAGTTCTGATGCTCCAGGCTGTACATAACAGTTCTGATGCTCCGGGCTGTACATAACAGTTCTGATGCTCCAGGCTGTACATAACAGTTCTGATGCTCCAGGCTGTACATAACAGTTCTGATGCTCCGGGCTGTACATAACAGTTCTGATTCGAGAGCGACACATATATGGCCATGTTCAGACTAGGAGGCCAAATCTGATTTGTGAACTTTAGTGACCTATTAATGACTTTATCCAGATTGGTTTTATGAGTCTGGATGCTCCAAGTCTGATTTGTGTCACTTGTCCCAAACCACATATGGAGGTAGTTTCCAATCTGCTTTCGACTGATGTGACTTCAGTGCGGACGCGCAGATCCACCAAATCTGATTTGAACGTCACTCGCAACTCGTCATCAAATGCTTCTGCGCAGGAAAACCACGTCACCAACGTATGCATTTACTGACGCCCACGTCGTTACCATAGCAACCCATGCAGATAGGCTGTTTAGGTCTGGACACACAGATCCGACTTGAGAATCAGATTTGTGGCAGTGCGGACACACTCCCAAATCAGATTTGGGAAACCAATCAAGATAATGATGATTAATGACTTTATCAGCAAATCAGATTTGCCTGTAATGTGAACATGGCCATATAGAGAAAGTACATCTACAGATGAGGACAAGCATGACATCACCATCTTGCCTCTCCCTCCCACCTCTCTCTCTCTCTCTCTCTCTCTCTCACTGAGCAATGATGCACCGAGACCGTGCGTGCCCGACGCAGGGCCCCCGCTGTCTCCAGAACGTGTCTCTGCCTCACTGCAGTGAGGCGCGCCCGCATGGACAGGGAGTTCAGCTCCAGTCCCAGGAAGGTTGCAACCTGCCCAGGGACAAGAGGGCCGGTCTTCCCCTGCACATGGAGGCCCCGCACCCTCGCGGGTGGGCCTCTCTCGGGATCGCGGTGAGCGGGAGGAGCCAGACGCAGGCTGGCGTCCCCTTCCCTGAACGGGCGGCGGTCGTTGGGCCGCTCGAGAGGGACCTCACGGCCTCCGAGTCCTGACGCTGTCTCTCGAACTGGTGGGCCAGGTTTTCCACCGAAGGTCCGAAAAGGCCGGAGGGGGAGATGGGTGCGTTAGGCAGCTCCTTCTTCTCCCGCTCTGAGACCTGCGTCAGGCCGAGCCACAGGTGGCGGTGGGTTATGACCGAGAAGGTCATGACCTTCCCCACGTCCTGCGCCACGCAGTCCAACATGCGGAGTGCATAATCGGTGACCATGCGGGGCTCCGTGTAGGACTCCTGGGTGGCGTTGCCCTGCAAGTCATCCAGGAGGGCCGCCTGATACCCCTGGAGTATGGCCAGTTGTTGGCCATAGCAGCCGCCTGATCCGCTGCCCTGTAGGATTTATCGGCCAACTTGGCCGTGACCTTGCAGGCTTTGGAGGTACCATGGCCTCCAAGGGCGGCATGGCCGCGTAGCCCAGCTCGGGCTCGCCGTCCACGTCCGACCAACAGGCGAAAGCCTGGGTGGGGGCATGTGACGTTGCGGTGTGAGCGTCGGAGCCTGGAAAAAGCGTCCCTGAAGCAGGGAGCTTGGGGGTGGAGGGGGGTTAGCCCACTCAATGCCGAGCTTAGCTGGCTAAAACCTCCCTGAACTGCCTCTGATAGGCCTCACCTCCCAGGTTTTCAGCAGGCGGTTGGGCCTGCTCAGGCTCCTCCCGGTCCTCCTCCTCATAGCGAGGGGCATCTGCTTCGTCCCCGCTTATGTCCGGGTGGAGGTCGATAACGTCCCCCATGCTAAAGGCCGAGCCTTGACCCGTAGACACCCGTAGACCTGGCTGTCCGCCCACTGCTGAGAGTGGAACTCCACCATTCTGGTGTAGGCAGCAGGCACGCGCCCTACCGAAGCAGTGGGAGGGGTGAGCGGGGGCTTGCGAAGGCCGGGGTCAGCCAAGCTAGGCTCGTTAGCTGCCCGGGACTCGTGGGTGCGGGCAGCAGACTCGCTGGGCGCGCCGTCGCTGGGCACATCTCCACCGGAAAAACTAGCCCCATAGCGGCGAGTAGTGGGAGGCATAGCGGCACAGCGGAGGCAATAAAGCGGGTCCGCGGTCCGCATGTCTGGGCCCTAGGCAGGACATGCAGAGCCTGTGGCAATCGTCATGGGCTAAGCAGGCCCCACACAGCTTAAGCTCCCCGACCGTCACGCGACAGTCTATGCTATAGCTGAACGGAGGCCGAGGCAGTCCGAAGCTAAGCAAAAAGGCTAGGCTTATGTGTTAACAGAGGCAAAGCAGTCCGAACACTAGTCAACAAAGAGAAGCTAGCTAAGCTAGTGGAAGAAGCTAGGCTGTAGCTGAAGGGAGGCAAAGCAGTCCGAAGCTAAGCAAAAAGGCTAGGCTATGTGTTAACAGAGAAGCAGTCTGAACACCCTAGCCAACGAGAGAGTCTAGCTAATGCTAGCGAGAGAAAGCTAGCTAAAGTCCAGGTAGCCGGGCTACCTGACACGCTAGCGCTAACACGGCCGTTTGAGCGGCAACACGTGCGAGAAAAAGCCGCACCTAGCTTTCCTGCTCTTCGAGAGCCGGTGTTCGCCACCTGAAGCGAAGGTAGTCTGCGGCCGGAGATGACTCGACTGCCGACGTTTCCCGTCCGTTTGGTCTTTCGACGGTGGGTGTGTAAGATGAACTGTAGCTGAAGAGCTAACATTGGAATGTTACAATAAGCTAATGCTAGGTCTCAGAGATAGAAAGTGCGACTGTACAGCGAGGCTGAAGGCGCGCAAAGTGACTAGCCTCAGCCGGTCTGCGCAGGTCGTGTCTCCGACACGTGGGCGGTTGCGGGTGGCTGCGCCAATCACCGGCTGAGGTTTGCCAGGACGCCTTGAGGGTCGCCTGGGTGGTTTTAAAGGTCTTTTTTAGAGGTAAAAAAGAAAGGCATTCAGTTCAGCGCCGCTGGAGTGGGCTTCAGCATATGTGAGAATCCGAGTTAGAAACGACGTAAAACTAGACAACACAACCTAACCTACATTAAACAAATGAACAGAACCTTGAAACGCTATAGAAATATATTGAAATATATTGAAATATATATATATACAGAGGTCTGCAGAAGCAGGGGGAGGTGGCGTTGCCTTTTCCCGCGGTGTGCCGCTTTGATGAAAACAATTAGGCTGCAGTAATATTTATTAGACGATAGGTGGCAGCAGATCACCTGAATCTGCTGAATCACCTGAGAAACGATACACTGTGTGACCACAACACGGTTAAAATGGCAGAGTGGCGCTGTCCACTATTTCTGTTCATTGAATCCACAGGAAGTGCCTGGAGTGAACCAAAGAAGAAGAAGGCTGTCTAATAACGTTAATAAATAAATAAATAAATAATAGTATTTTATGCCACGCAGCGCTGTGGAAATAGGCTACAGTGTGTACTCATCCATCAACTTTGTAACACAACAGTGAAGGTAAGACATCATTTCTGCTTATGGTAGTAGCCTAACAGAAATAAGATGATGTATGGGCTTGTTATTATTATCTCCGCCAGGAGATTATGAGATTGTCGCCTACAGCAGGCCTGTGTTAGCTAATGTTAGCGTCATACGCTAACATTAGGGAGTTTGCTAAGGCTTGCCATGCCACCGTTAGATAACTGCAACTGAATGTGTAACATTAACAGTGATTAACCCCATGGTACCGCTAATCGTTTCCTCAAGGAACATGGTTCTGTGCTGTTGGTAGGCTATTTGGTAGCCTATCTGATGCCTGTAGTCTGCTTATGGAGGGTAGTAGCCATAAAGTGAAGTGGCTAGCGAACATGGCTAATGGGAGCTAAATCGAAGTCCCGTGTAAACCGTAATATCTGTGTCGTTTTAACTTTGATTGCATTTTTTTCCCACCAGATTAAAGAAAACATTTAGGCCTATGTGATATTGACTGATGCGCAGTCATGCATCATGGTGTAGCTACAGTAACGCTAATCAATCTACAGTAGCTAGCTCTGTTTTGGACTGGAGCTGCATATGGAGCTAGCTTGTCGTCTGAGCCATGCTGTTTTTCAATCAGGGAATTAGGAAAACTAACGCGCACATTACATTAAAAAAACACATCAGTCAACATCACACAGGGTCTTTTCTTTAATCTGGTGGCAGCATTTTTCAGTAAAACGTGAAACGACAACAGATAATGGTTTATAGTGGGACTTAACATAGGTTCCATAAAGATCAGGTTGTTTGTAAACAAACTGCCTCGGTTGCTAACAGAAAGAAGATGATGTATGGGCTTGTTATTATTTTGTAGGTAGTAATAATAATAATAATTTAATATCTTTTTCAGTAAATCACAGCATCATACAGCTCCATGTTCAACTGAGCAGAAGCAGCTGAGTCAGACAGCATTCTGAACATGATTGCTACAGACATCTATCAAGAACCTACTTCATGAACATGACGGAGGAAAAGTATGAAGACCTCAAATTCAAGTTGCCATTCTTGTCATCAGCTCAATCCATTCCTTAAAACCACATGGGCTCAATGGAGAGAATTTTCATGGAAGAACCTCATCAGATTTTTTATTACTCCAAGAAGAAAATATTTACAGAACGATAGACCAGAATCCGGTAATTGCTGGAGAAAATGCAATAATTCAATGGCTGATCACTATCACATATTTTGGAAATGCCCAGGAAATCCAAGATTACTGGTTGAAAATAATCTCAGAGATCAAATTAATACTGGGTTTTGAAATAGATGACAGTTTTGGCACCATGTGCTCTATTCTCCCACAGGCCATCGGCGCTATTACGGGCCTTAACCGCAAAAAAACGTGCCTTGCGCCTGTTTCGGCAAGATAGCAATAGGCTTTAGGCTGCCAAATGCGCTTTAGGCCGAATGGGCGTGGCGCAGTCCCAAAGTGGGCGTGTCGGCGCTAAATACCAGCCTAGTCATATCTTGGGAGCTGGCCTACATTTAGCGCTTTGCGCTTTTCAAAAGCAGGCCTATTCTTTGCCTTCACTGCTTCTTCTCTGTCACCCTTCTCTCTCTCTCTCTCTGAGTTCCCAGCATGCATTGTGTTTCTTCATTTCGCTACTAAATAGCCACCAAATGAGCCAAAATAGATATAAAAGGTAGTTCTAAATTAATGTGTAATGGTAACACAGCCTGCCATTGTCAACATTTCAATATTGGACCAAATAAAACCTCGAAATGAAAACACCACCCTATGTGAAACATATATGTCCTCCTGGGCATATATATACCCCTTGTCGAGTTAACGTGATTTAGAGAAGTAACAGCGGAACGCGCTTCGGAACGCGCTTCTAATGGCATCTGCTATACTGTGATGTCCGTCCAATAACTTGGCCCTATTTCACATTTAGTTTTACAATAAAAACACATTTATGCAATGACTTGACATAATGTAGGGTATATTTATGTGCATCATCCTTCCTGCAGCAGGCGAGAGAAAATGATATCTTTCTGGACAAACTTTCACCAATCTAATAGGCTATATTTTTCTAGCTGATGCATAGAACATTATTTTCACTTTGATCTTGCTATAGTGTAGCGTATTTACATGCTTGCAGTATTGAAACTGCAGTTAGATTGGTTTGAGAAGCATAATAATATGGAATAATAGCCTATAATGCAGACAGACAGGCTGGATGAAGGGAGGGGGGGGGGGGGGGCAGAGCGTTTGGCTTTCGTCTGGTTTTGCGGGATCACTGGAATTGGAGCTAAAAAGGCAAGCGTGCGATTCGTTTATTGCACTTATCCAATGAGCATGACGGTGCATAATTTTACGCCTAAAAGGCGTGGTTGTAATGCTTTGGGCTGCATCTAGCGCCAGCACGACGATATCAAGTGCGCCTTTCCACGCCCACTGCTTTGATCTGCGCCTGCAGCTCGGCCTAGAAACTGCGCCGATGCAACGATAGGGGCCCATATACCTGGGGAATATACCAATCGAATTTAATCCCCAAGATAAATACCTCCTCAAAATACTTCTTGTAGCCAGCAAAAAACAATAACAAGAAAATGGCTAAACCAGGACCCACCAACAAAAAAAGAGTGGATAGCAATTGTACAGGAAATATATGAGATGGAAAAGCTGACCTTCTGTCTAAGATTGAGAAAGGATAAATTTGATGGGTTCTGGTCCAAATGGTTGGCGCATAAGAGTGTAGGAGGAGCTTCCATTCCCATTTAGCCTTGTCTGTGCTCATTTGGCCCATGTGTATTTTCACATTGAATGTATTATATATTATGTATTATGGCTGCTCGATTAATCGAATTTTAATCTAGATTACGATTTGGGCTGTCCACGATTATGAAAACAAGATAATCGACATCAAACGATTTTGCGGCTCTTGTCTCTCTCGTTCTGTCTTGTGTTATAAATCAAGCGCACCCCTTCCTTTGCTCGGCCTTACACATCAAGAGCGATGCGAATATACGGTACGGAATTGCGATGCGAGTTTTGACCCACCTGTCAAGATATGCGCGGTCGTGCAGCACCCCGCAACACGACCTCTCCCTCTTTCGTTTAATCACTTGAAATCCACTCACAAAAAGACAAAGCCAAATCTAGTTACTGCCACCGCATACAGTCATCGATTCAGGACACTCTTTACAATGCGACCACATATTCAACAGCTAACGAGCTCACAGATAAACATTAACAATAGCCTATTATGAACCGAAACGTAAGTCGCTTTGGATAAAACCATCTGCCAAATGAGTAATTTAATGTAGGCCCTAATGTAAACGAACGTTACTCAATAGCGTTCTCATTTGGTTAGATTTGAGGTTTAAGGACTACTAGTTCAGATGTTTACCAACATATTGAATGTAGATTAATAGTTGCAGTTGGTTGTGGCAGTTCACTGTAACATAGTAGGCCTACATATACTATATATTTATTTTAGTTTTTATTTTATTTCTAAATCTTTGCACTTTTATTATTTATTTTCACTTATTTATTTATTTATTTATTTTCAATTATATCTAAAATCCAAAGACATCCAATGTTAAAAAGAAAAGCCAGTGTCAATGTTCAATAAATTCATGATGTTCTCAATGTCAATGAATAATCATCTTAAATAATCGTGATCTCAATATCAATCAAAATAATCGTGATTATGATTTTTGCCATAATCGAGCAGCCCTGTATGTATTCCATTTTTTTTCTCTCTCTATTTTTCGCTCTATACTTCTCTCTCTCTCTGAAGCTGATTGGAACAAGTAACCGAACAACATAACTTAACACAAAGCTAACTATTAAAAAACTAAGAATTGATCTGTAACACCCATCATGATGACCTGAATGTTTTTTTTTTTTTTTTTTTTTGTGAGTTTGCATTTGTAAAACTGTCACTCATGTGGAGAAATGTTGGAAAATGATGCAAACACTCTGTTCTAAAACAAAAACCTTAAAAATAAAGTAACAAAAAAACACATGAGCTACATTATTTCCAGTGTCAATATTATTCTACACCCTGTTGGCCAACCAGCCTCTTCTGTTCAATAAAATCATGTTTCACTGATGGAAGTGTGATTGAAATGATGTAATCAGAAGTCTAACTACCGTAAATTCCGGACTATAAGACGCACCGGTCTATAAGCCGCACCTTCAAAGGTGACTATTTTTTTCTTCTATAAGCCGCACCGGTCTATAAGCCGCGGGTGTTTTGATGTTTAATTACCATATGTAAGGCTTCGTGCACAGAGGGGATTGTCGGGAAAGAGATGGCTGTTTGGGGAAGCTCCCATTTATTAACATTTCAACAAAACAAAAGTCAGGTCACTAATCCCCAGACAAAATCACACATTGTGGTATTTTTTGTTTTTTTTACAGTGCACACAGTGTCCGCGGTGTGGTGAAAAGAGGGCAAGAGAGGAAATTAAAACAGAAATGAAGCCTGCGTTAGTTCATTCAAGACATGATGTCATAGTCGACGCCCCAGCTGTACCAGCTGACAGCCTCTGTTTGGTTCACCGTTTAACCAATTCTCCAATCACAGTCATTCTCACAACAAGGCGGTCCGTTTAAATAGGGCAGCCTTTCACTCACTGATCTGTTCCCCACCTTACTGGATCCTGGCGGATCGTGCGGCTGCTGGCAAACGCTTTGCTTTTTTCATCAGGTATGAAAAGGAAATTACTTTGTGTCTTTGTACTCACCATCTCCTGGCTCATGATGTCTGCTTTCGAGCAGGATGATGCGTTTGAAGAAAATCCTCTTGTTGATCCTCCTGAAGATGAGGGCGGGTCCGAAACAGCCGAGGATATCGGTGTGCGTCGGAGTGGCCGCCTAGCGAATACTCTGCCAGTGATAAAAAATTGGCCTGTTTTCAAAATTATAGAGAGACTCTATAATTATGGTATCTCTGCGCCTTTGGGCCTTTCCCATGAAGAATTATTTGAGTTTTTTGTCTATAATCTCAGAGCCGGAGATGTTCTGGCCACACCAGTTGCTAAAAAACGCAAAGCAAAAAAGAATAACTGCCCTCTTGCCAACGTTAGCGCTGATGCCGCAGATGGGCCCTCTGCCCAAGCTAAGGTGCCTATCATTAACGTTCCTCCAAAAAGAGCCCGAGTCCAGCAGCCAGCAGTCCAGCAGCCAGCAGTCCAGGACCCGGTCCTCGTCGCCCTAGCCAACATCCAGTCGTCCATCGGCAGCATGGATGCCCGTCTCCAGCTTCTGGAGAACCGCTCGGATCCCATCCCAGTGTCTGCGATTCCGGGGCCTTCATCATCTCTGCTCTTCGGAACCTTCCACGCTCCGTCTACGTCACAGCCATGGTCACAGTCGACAGCCGGCGCACCTCCGGCGCTTCCGATTGACGTCACGCCGCTGAGATCCCTGGGATCTGCAGTCCCTGCAGCTCCAGCCGGAGTACCGTTCTTTCCGCCTGCGGCGGCTATTTCTCCACAGCTGAGAAGTCAGATCCTGGCAGGTAACGACATTAACTTGGTAAAAATTCTTCTGTGTTCAAATGAGACCTCTGACAGACGTGTGGTCGATTTCGGGGAGGTTTCAGTCATCCTGAAGGAAAGCGATCCGAGGCTGTCTAAAATCCTGACCATGGCTGAATTCAATGTGGCTTTCGGGGTGTTCAGGGACATTATATGTGAGGTGTACCCAGAACGTAGATTCGAGCTGGACACATATTTGGCGATCATTTCAGATCTGGCACTGTCTTATGGCGGCAGTCATTTCTATGAATACCACAAGTCTTTCTCTGCTAAGGCAGCCATGTACATTCAGAAATTCAACCAGAGATTAGACTGGGCCGTGGTGGATCTGGCTGTTATCAGCAGACTGTTCACAGGGCACCAAGCTCTCTCTTGCGCTGTGTGCGGGTCCTTTTCGCACACGTTGAGTCTCTGCCCCAGAACTGTGACTCAGTCCAGTGCTGTTAAAAAAGAATCTGGCGAGAAGGTGAATTCTAAGTTTAATAAATATAATAACGTGTCATCCATTCAGACACCGCTTTGTATAAACTTCAATGAGAATGTATGCAAATATATAAATTGTAAATATATGCATGCTTGCAGCTACTGCGGAGACGGACATGCCCGGTCCGCGTGTCCCCGCCGCAATCCCAGAGCCGTGCGAAAGAAGTAAAAAACATTAAACCTTCTACTCCAGTCAACGTTCCAGAACTGGGGAGAGCACTGGAAAAGCATCCAAATCGTTGTTTTGTCAATTATTTAATGACTGGTCTTGTTCAAGGGTTTTTTGCCGGGCTATGTTTTCTGCCTAAAATGTCTTATGTCTGTGATAATCTGCAATCTGCTATGAAGGAACCAGAAGTAGTCGATAAGCTGCTAGCTAAGGAAGTAGAGAAAGGCTACATGCTTGGGCCTTTCGATAGCCCCCCCTTTCCTAAATCCCGTATCAATCCTATCGGAATAGCAACTCGGAAGTACTCTGGTAAAAAGCGTTTAATCATAGATTTATCAGCTCCTCATGACAATAGTGCTCAAAGCATCAACAGCCTTATTCCTCTGGCGCCATTCTCTTTATTTTATGCAACTGTTGACAACGCGATCCAGTTCATTAAAAAGGCAGGTAAAGGTGCATGGCTAGGAAAGGCAGATATCACAGATGCATTTAAAGTCATGCCGCTCCATCCATCGCAGTGGCACCTTTTCGGTGTCAAATGGAGGGGAAAAATGTATTTTTCCGTCAGACTAACTTTCGGCTGTCGCAGTAGCCCCTGTATATTTAACACTCTGTCAGAAGCTCTTTGTTGGATTCTATTAAATAATTGTAAACTGCCATTAGTTCTTCATCTGCTAGATGATTTTTTAGTGGTAGATTTTCCCGAGTCCAATCCAGGTAGGTGTATCAACGCGCTGAAAGAGGTTTTTAACCGTTTAGGAGTTCCTCTTTCGGCGGAAAAAAACTCAAGGTCCTCTGAAGGTGATTGAGTTTTTAGGCATTCGTTTAGATAGCAACATCATGCAGGCTTCCCTGCCTCAAGACAAACTAGTAAGAATTAGGCAAGTTATGAGATGTGCGCTGGAGGCGGTGGCATTGTCAAAAAGAGAATTATTATCGTTACTAGGCCACCTCAACTTTGCAATGAGGATTATTCCGCAAGGCAGATCTTTTATTTCCCGTTTATTAGACTTGTCTAAATCTGTAAATAACCTCCATGATCTTGTCACCTTAGATGAGGGCTGTAGGTCAGACTTAAAGTTCTGGTCTCTGCTATGCGACCAGTGGAACGGCATATCTTTTTTCTATAATGATCATGCGGAAACGTCAGTCGCCCTTAAATTCTATACTGATGCGGCTCCTTCCAATGGTTTTGGGGGTGTTTTCAATAATCAGTGGTTTGCAGACGTTTGGCCAAAAGAATTAATATCTCTTTCGGCAGATGTCCAATCTATTGCTCTGCTAGAAATGTATCCCATTGTTATAGCTTCCATTCTTTGGGGTAAGTTCTGGTCAAGGAAACAAATTGTCGTGTTTTGTGATAACGAGGCTACTGTTAACATTATTAATAAAGGGCGTTCTTCCATTCCTTTCATTAACAGGTTTGTTAGGAAATTAACATGGTCATGTGTGATGGGGAATTTCACTCTCCGTGCAGCGCACATTCCTGGGCTGGACAATAAAATTGCTGACTCTGTCACGTTTTAAATTTCAGGAGTTCCGAACCCTCTGCCCCCATGCTGCGCCTCAGGGCCTGCGTTGCCCAGCCTTCAATCAAACAGTGCTAGATTAAATAGCAATCTGCAGTCCTACATGAACTCTGCTGCTAGGTTCATGCGTCTCGGACTGGCAAAGTCTACAATAAAAATGTATGACTCCGCATGGTTCCACTTCACTTCCTTTTGTGCTGCTTTTTCTGTCCCAGTCATGCCTGTTAACATTTCCATGATATGTGCATTTATTGTCCACTGTTTTGAATCTCGTAAAATGCATCCATCTTCTATCAAAGCATCTGTAGCAGGTATTCAGTTTCATTTAAGATGTGCAGATCCATCAGCCTGTAGCCTGCTTGGAAACCCATCCATTCATCTCCTCTTCAACGGCCTAAAAAAAGAGTTTCCAGCAAGCCAGGATAAGCGCCTTCCATTCTCTCTTCCTTTAGTTCACAAACTGGTTTCTCACCTTAGGCAGGGGTGTTTCGGTCCTTATGTCGATACTTTATTAGAAACTGTATTCCTCACAGCCTTTTATGGATTTCTTAGGTGCGGGGAATTTACATCTAGCTCAAACACGTTTAACCCTCTTCACGATCTTTCCATGTCAGATGTCACGGTTTATGCAACCTATTACTCCATTTACCTTAAACACTCTAAAACTGACAGGGAACGTAAAGGATCTCATGTTGTCATATCGCAAACTAATACTGTGTTTTGTCCATTGATTTCTATGTCCCGATACCTCCAATGGCGTCGCCATGCCAGCCAGGATGAGCCTCTGTTCCTGACCGACAAACGAGTGGTCATGGCCAGATCATGGTTCACCTCCCGTCTCCGTCTCCTCTGCCAACGGTGCGGCCTTCCCCCGGCACTGTACACCTCTCACTCCTTCCGCATCGGAGCTGCTACCTCCGCTGCTTCACTGGTCCCTGCAGCCACTCTGAAAGCGATGGGAAGATGGTCTTCCGCAGCATACGTACGTTATGTTCGCCCAGGAGTTAATGACATTCTCTCGGCTCAAAAAGCCATGGGCTCTGGCACCTGAGGAGACGGCTCATAAATCGGATCTTTAAGATTAATAAATGTGTTAATATTGGAACACTTGGCTGGTTTCATTGCACTCATGGCTCAAGGTCGCAGGCTTGCTTCCTCCTATCTCATTGCACTCATGGCTCAAGGTCGCAGGCTTGCTTCCTCCTATCTCATTGCATTCATGCTCAGGGTCGCAGGCTTGCTTCCCCCTATCTGCAGCATTCATGCTGCTTGTTCTTAAAAATGGTTCACTTATGATAGAATGACCTTCGGTGTAAGCATACATCTATTTAATTGAAAGGTCGGCAGTGGCATACTGCCACACATAGGTAATTCACTTAATTATAGTATGGGCCTCTTTTGAGTTACTCGGTGTATCTCTTTTTAAGGTGACCCGAGGTCCGCAGCATGCTGCTGCTACACATAGCTTCTATAGTCTGGCTGATGCATTCGCATGGGCGGTTCATGCTTGGCGTTGTCGAGTTCCGTTGTTTGGGGATTCTGCTTGCGCTCCCTGCTCGGCGTAGCATGCTGCTGAGCCGAGTTCAGGGAGAATTAAATTAATTAAATATTAAATTAAATATTAAATTAATTCTAAGAGCGGAGTCTTCAACGCCAAACATAATTGTATGCATGATATTCATTTATGCAATAAATGGTTAATTCTATGACTTGAGTGTTCTTGAATGAAATGAAGCCTGCGTTAGTTCATTCAAGACATGATGTCATAGTCGACGCCCCAGCTGTACCAGCTGACAGCCTCTGTTTGGTTCACCGTTTAACCAATTCTCCAATCACAGTCATTCTCACAACAAGGCGGTCCGTTTAAATAGGGCAGCCTTTCACTCACTGATCTGTTCCCCACCTTACTGGATCCTGGCGGATCGTGCGGCTGCTGGCAAACGCTTGCCACCTCCACCCCAACCTCCACCTTTTAGATCAAATGCAAATGCTATCATGTATTGTAGCTCTGGAGTCTGCATGGCTCAAAAAATGAACATGTTTCCATGTCTTGCTTTTAGGCTCCCTCTTAATTTCTATGGTTTAAATGTATCTGGAATATTTTATTCCCATGGGGGATTCTGCTTGCGCTCCCTGCTCGGCGTAGCATGCTGCTGAGCCGAGTTCAGGGAGAATTAAATTAATTAAATATTAAATTAAATATTAAATTAATTCTAAGAGCGGAGTCTTCAACGCCAAACATAATTGTATGCATGATATTCATTTATGCAATAAATGGTTAATTCTATGACTTGAGTGTTCTTGAATGAAGTGGATTTATAGTTAGAAAGAGTGCTAAAGAAGAGAGAATTCCGTTTTTTATTTTAGTTACTCACAGTACTATTGACCAGTCCAACTCAAAAGATATTCGGCAGTTTCACTTTGAGCTCTTGTTCCGCCGCTGGGCACACAGTGTCCGCGGTGTGGTGAAAAGAGGGCAAGAGAGGAAATTAAAACAGAAGTGGATTTATAGTTAGAAAGAGTGCTAAAGATAGTCCGGTCTGGTTATGACGAGTCTCGCTGGGTACAGTACGCCAAAGCGATATCCATTGACTCGATGATGCTGTTGTATGTTGCGCGTTTCTGTTGCACCAACGCGGAGAGGTCCTGCCGGACGAAAAAGCGCGTACCCTCCCAGGTGAGGGGCTTCTTCCCCGCAGCCTGGAGGATGAGTTGACGGTCGGGCCAGCGGAGTAGGCAGATGAAGATGGCCCTCGGTGGCAGGCCGGGGTCTGGACGTGGCCGAGGCGCCCGGTGTGCCCTGTCCACCTCTGGTGGTTTCTCGCCTTCCTTCAGGTCCAGGATGTAACACAGGATTTTGCCACGAAAGCGTCCATGTCACCAATCTCAGCTCCTCTTTTACATTGATCAGGCGAATGTTATTTCTTTTACTCCTGCTGATTAAGTCATCAACCTGCGTGTGCAGGGTTTCGATTTTGCATTTTATCCATTTTCGGACTCACTGTGTTGTTTTTGTCCTCCAGTGCGCGGATGCGCTTTTCCGCATTATAAACTCTGTTCACGGTTGCCTTAGTTTCTTTAGTGAGTGAGTGGATGGACTTCTGCACGTTTTCAAACTTGTTTTCAAGCTGCTCAAAACCTCTGAGCGATGTCGGACTTAATCGATAGTGTTTCACGGAGTAAAAGTTTAGCCCAAGCGTGTATCTCCAGCCTCCAGCAGGTGAGTCATTTCCTCATTCATGGCGTGATTGCTTCGTCTTTTTCTTTCTGCTTACCTGTGTTGTGTTATGTTATGTTATGTTGTTAAAAGAGGGCAAGAGAGGAAATTAAAACAGAAGTGGATTTATAGTTAGAAAGAGTGCTAAAAAAGAGAGATTTTTTTTTTTTTTTGGAAAAAATCCATAGATAAGACGCACCGTTATATAAGCCGCAGGGGGCAAAAAAGGCCAAAAAACGGGAAAAAAGCCGCGGCTTATAGTCCGGAATTTACGGTAAGTGGATTGGTTAATTCAATTACTTTGATGTATGCCATGCAGAATAGTCACTGGTTGTTCAAATTGTCCTACTGTAGCCTATATATCATATTGTTAGGCTATTTTAGTTATATGGGAAACAGGGGAAATCCAGTTTGTGTATAGAAAACTTTATTCAAACCAAATAAATATGTTTACCATATCCACACATTAGGCTACTTTGACAAAGTTTTGAGTTAAGTCCATCGTCCATTGAAAACAGTGCAACTTTTCAATCGAAAAGTGTCTGCAGGGTGTTGAAAGGGTGGCAGGGTGAATTAGCAAAACAAAGGACTGGGGGAAGGGCATTGCTATTCACAATGTTCAAAACAGCTATCACCTGGGGAGCTCACCGGATAAAAAAGCTAGGTGGATCTAGCACTCAAAAAATGTCCTTTGAGGGTTTTATTCCTGTTTCAAACACTGCAACAACGTACGCGTTTCAGCAAGAACCACTATAGACTGTGTTAATTAACAGCATAAATATTAACAGAGGTGTAATTTACAGTGGCTGCAGTTTAATTTAGCAGCAGTACGTGTTTTATATTTCATTCATTCACACTGTTGAGCCTTTCTTTAAGCTCAGTGATATGATATTGCAGTGTTTCAGATCAAATGATTGCCTTCTGTCAATGAGTATTGTTTGTTTCAACTTTCATTCTTGAAAATGCTCTCGGTCTGGTCCCAGCACGGCAAGTACAGTACAGTAGCTTGGAGTGTGGAGCGCTTTGTCTCACTGAAGGCTCGTCAGCAAGGGAGGGTTGTCCTGAAAAACAACAACAAAATTATATATGTGATTAGGTTTGCGAGGGTGCGATGTCAACCAAATAGCCATTGCGGTGGTATTTATGAATTCATTAATTGGTTTATGAAGTAGCTGCGATACTGTTTGGCTGCGACGCTGCACGTTCACAACCTGACAGCTGATCTCTGCATGAGAGACACCACTGGATAGGCTAGTAATAAGTACAGTCAAGCGGCTGAACTAAGCACTATAGGCTATCACTACCAGTAATATTGAAAGGCCAAAACAAATAACGTTAACGATACAGATCCTGACCAACAACGTGTGTGTTGCTGGCAGAAAACAGGGAGAATTACTGGCGGATAACGTTAGTTATCGCGTCGCTTTGAACCTAACGCTATTGGAGAGAGATAAATACAGCAGCAGCATGGATGTAATGGAAGCGACTTCATGCAAATAGGCGAGTTGAATTCACAGTTGAAGACCTGTTCATTACTCACATTGGGTTGAAAACAGGAAAGAATGTGAAAAACATTTTCCACAACACAAATGACTTCTGCTGAATCTGCTAGTCCGCCTCCCCAGTCTGAACTGCACCTGGGGATACTTAGGGCGCACTTGTTCAACCACGCCTGCACCTCCCCAGAGCGTTACGTTGAGTGGAATTGGCCTTTTTTACGATTAAATCTGCAAATTTGTAATTCAAACAGGTAATTAATCACGATGGTCCGATGTAGAAGGCTCAGAGGTCTGCCTCCCCTCCGCTATACTGCTTCGCTAACATACTTGGGTGCGTTCGTTTAATGCCGCCCGTCCCCCTCGCGTCACGTTGACCAGTTTGCCTTTTTTATTATTCAATCTGCAATGCAAAGCATTTTGGTAAAGAAACCGCGTGCAATGTTGTTATGGTCAAACTTCCCCCACTTCACTATATCACGCAGTATTTGCGAGGGGTTTATATACACCCCATGGCTGTATGAGTAAAAAGTTATAGCTTTCTGGGAAATATCCAAACAGCTGGTGTTTGAACATTAACCTTAACATGAATTGAAACTCACTCACCTTGAATTATTGTAACGTTACAAGTCACTCTGTCTTTGAGGTGCTTCAAAGATGGAAATGTTTGGAACGAATGTACACTGGCACAGGTGACTTCCGCCTGTAGAGACTGCTCACACGTGCCACCTGGCGGCTCTTTTGCGCACTGCAGCTGCTGGTGAAAAAAAATACTCCGGGAGGCCGCGGCAGGCCACGGGAGGCCGCTGCAACGCCACAGCGTTGGGTCTGCCTGTTTCTGCAGACCTCTGTATATCGAGCAATATATATATATATATATATATACATACATACAGTATATATATATATATATATCAGCCTAACGACCCCAACACCAGGCTCCTGCAAGACAGGACCAGAAGAGTTGGACGGTCGTCACAAAAACTAAAATCCGTGGTCTAATTTGTGTCCGTTTAGGGGTCCTTGATGTGAAGAAGTGTGAGAACCCCTGCATGCCATAAACTAAAGTGTCTGCATTCGATGAGAGAATTTGACAACACATCTGTTTGTGTCTGACTGTCTGTGTGTGTGTGTGTGTGTGTGTGTGTGTGTGTGTCTGTGTGTGTCTGTGTGTGTGTGTATTTGCATGTATGTATCTGTCTGTGTCTGTCATTCCCAAAAAGCTGCTGAGGAGCGGGGAGCAGTGGGGAGGAAGGGACAGTGGATGAGGAA
>NC_139623.1:72587461-72624961 GCF_964638095.1 Poromitra crassiceps | reverse complement strand
TGGGTATTGGTTCAAATTTCAAGAATCGATTAGATTCCGATTAACAAGGTTGCGAATCGATTAATCCCGATTCGATTCGATTCGATTAATTTCAATATCGATTTGGTTAGTGATACCAAAACGTGTACCAAAACGTTTTAGTTACACATATATTTACTCACCAGGTGGTGACAAAGGGTAAATAACAGCCTTTTCATCTATCAATAAAGACACTTTCACAATTATGCACAGTGATTTGATTTCAGCCTATATAATTTCTAAAAGTAGATATTAATGATCAAACATTTCCATTTACAGTGTATGTAGCCTACAGTATTTATGTTTTTGTTTCAACTACAAACATAAATAAACGTCAACTTGAAACTATGTTTCAACTACCACACACAGCATAATATTTTAGCCTGTTTATTTAATTTTTTTTATTTAAAAAAAAAAAAAAAAAATCGATCTCTGGACATATGAATCGATATCAAAGGATTAAAATAAAAATCGATTAAAAATCTGAGTTTTTTTCGTTTTTTTTTAACCCAGCCCTAGTTGGGGAGGTGGGTGGGGTGAAAATTGGGTGGGGTGAAACAACAGCTTCTGAGTATGGCTCCGGGGGGAACGGGCAGCCGTGATGCCAACTGCTGCTATGATCCCCCAGAGTGGGGGGTGACGTAGAACCCTCGTTATATATACTAGGATGAACTGACGACGACTGACGTCACGACTGACGTCATACTGGATGGGATCAACTGGCATCATGACTGACGTCACACTTGGGCTTGACTGACGTCACGGGCTGATCAGGTAACGTGAATATGGCGGCCTTCCTGCTTGAAATTTGGTTGAAACCTCCCTTCAATCATGAGAGACCGGTTGGTAGGGTTTAACAAGATACTTTATTTAGCAAATGGCATGCATGGCAAGTACTTTGGCGTATGACTCCATTGTTACTTGAGGTGAGAGGAGGGCTTCTGTATGAGCTAGGTTAGAGAATCGCCCCAAAAGGAAGATCTGATCTCCAGTGGTTAATTGAGATCGATCCGTAACTTGGCTTACTTCGGGTAGGGATTAACGAATAATTAGGCTATAATTTCTGCCCTTCACCTCGGCGTCTTACAGCGATTCTCGGCTGGCGCCTCCCAACTTGGCCTGGCCTTCTGTTTCCCCCAAAGCTGAATAATTATAATATACAGTCAGTCTGTACAGCAGAAGACTTTCCAAAACACCAGACATATTTGTACGATCATTTACCTCCAACAATGATCATTTTGACCCTCGGGTACAATAATTCAACACTGCCCAGAATGCATTTCGGCACTGAAGCAGCAGAGAAAACTCTGCGCCGCCATGTTTTCCCAGTCAACTATTTCGTTTCTGTTTGTTTGGGCTCTATCTATGGTTAACACATTCAGTGCCACAGCGCTTCAGTAAAATTGTCTGGAGCCTGTGCCAGATTCACTTCCATTCAGTTGAAAACAGCTATAGAATTTTTTCTATTATGGCTATATTAACGGGGCTGGACTTTAATGAAAGATTGAACACTCCTGCTTCTTCCAAAGAAGAAATTTTGTTTCTAGACAGTTCCATTATGAAATTACAGCCTCTCAAAAAAGTGCACTTTCAAGGGTTTTCTGTCGTTTTTTTTTTCTTTCCAAGATATAGCCCCTTTTATGAATACCTTTTGCACTCTAATTTCGAGCACATTCACTGACTCTGGCTGGTGTTTTCTGATGTGGTGGCGTGTGGTGTGGTTTCTGTGCAGCCACACACCCCTCCCCCCCCCCCCCCCCCCCCCACCCCCCCTCTCCACCTCTGAGCTGCGGGCTCCTCCCACACGCACAGAGTTTGCTTTCTCGACTCTGTTTTTGCCCCGGACAGATCCCAGCTTTGCTGCGCGCATCATTTCCTTGATGGGCATCAAGGAAATGATGCGCGCTGGCAAACGCGACTGAACGAAAAGGCTTGGCCCGTTCGGCTTCGATGCTGGCTTTCTAGGAAATCGTGTGGAGATAGATAGAAGCATAAGAGCTCAGTTGTGAGCGCGGATGCAGCCGAGCCCACTCTCGCTGTAGACGGAGCAATATATACGGCTCTGGCAGAAAGCATGCATCGGTTTCCACGGCTTTCTCCGCTGTCTCCTGTACAAAGTAAAGGATCTGAGGTGGGTGGAGCAGCTCCTGTGACGATGTTTAAGGTGGCGCCGTGTGATCCCTTGAAGGGATTCATGCTCACTGGCTGGGTACGACCTTAAACAGCAGAATTATGGAATAATATGAATTATGATTTTAGGACGTCCACAGACGTCCTTGGCACTGAACGTTACTTTTTTTTAGGACGTGCACAGACGTCCTTGGCACTGAATGTGTTAAGATGGCACTTGAAGTTTTAATACTTTCAGTAGTCAAACACAACTAGTACTAAAACTAGTTGACCCTAGGGATGCAACGATTATTTTTTTTGATCCACGATTATAGTCTGAGAAAAAACCACGATTATCACGGTTTCACGATTATTGTTATGGACGTATAAAAATCACATGAGCATTCTCTAAATAGAGGTTTTATTGTATTTCCCCCACAATCTTAACAGTTGCTGCCTTCCGGAATACTAATGCATGATATGGATTTTTACAGCCGATAGTATAGGCCTACGCTAACCGATAAATATTCTCCTGGCCAATAACCGATACGATAAACATACTATGTTACTTTTTTCACATTTTTGTATTTAAAAAAATAAGTTCTTAACCTGTATTTTATGCACACCTGGGATTAAAAAAAGAAGAAAGGGCAGATGTAGTGAGCAAAGATGGATGATTTAATATTCCATGGCTCTGACCTAATCAAATCTAACTGACATCACTATTGTGAACATAAAACAAACAACATTTCTGATATAGAATATGATTGTATTACTCAATAGTCAATACAAAAAATATTTTATTATTACTTTATAGAAGCGAAAGCCTATAGCTGCTTAGTCTGCAGAAAAAACACAAAAGGCATAGTAACTTAGACTCTTATTGGCATGTTACTGGCAACTAAATGTGCCGTCTGAAATGAATTTTGCATTGGGGTCAGTTCTATTGAAGTGATGATGGGGCAGGCATGGAAAGCCTCACTATAAGCCATCATGTGTCGTTTCACTTTTTACTGGAAAATGCTCCCTCTGGATTAAAGAAAGGACACTCTGTGGTGTTGACTGGTGTTTGTTATGTAAATGTGCGCATTTGTTTTCCTTGTCTCAGTCAGATCATGACTGCCAAGCAGCTAGCTACGTTAGCTTCACGTTATTAGGCCTACATGTAACGTTAGCGGGTTGCTTTTGGAGTTAACACAAACCCTTGATGTTTCTTCTCATGTAAAGCATGAGGTTCTCTATGGTTTAGGCCAGCGCTGGGAGCATGAAGTGCTTTAAATGCGGGGATGTTTGGTCACAACGAGCTTGAGGAACTATGTACGCTAGGCCATGGCCAGCTAGCTAACATTAGCCACAACAGCTAACGTTAACGTCAATGACTGTATGTTAACGCTAAACAAATCCGCTGCCTCTTCCCCACGTTTGGTTTAACGTAACACCAGCTCAGACTTTCCCCTAATCTCAGAAACCTTGCGGGACATGTATTGCAACATTTATGTTGGGCTGGCATCCATGGCTAGGCTACAGACTAGCTACTACTGGGAGACATGGCAGCTGCCTGTGTTTGGTGCCTCCGCTAAATAGTCCGTGCGGAAACGAAGCGAGAGACAGGTTCCTCTCCTTCCAGCGCCGTCTGCGCCGCATGGGAGTTTAAACTGACGGACTGTTGTGAAACAAAACACTCGGTGTAGCGGAGCCTCTGCGGTTATATAACCGTGACGTTTTAAATCGTGGTTAATAGTCAAACCGGTTAACCCCTGCATCCCTAGTTGACCCCCAATATGCAATCGGTTTGTCAAAATAATGCCTATTTGGAAATATAATTTTGGAGAACCATGCCGACCGATCATCTCAGCTGATGTAAGCCGGCTCCAGAATGGTCTCAGGCGGAGACCATATCGTCGTATCGTCGGAGACGGACGCAAGTGGCGCTCGCTGGAGCTCCAGAGGAGAGGAGTTTTAGCTCCAGAGGGGAGGAGTTTTAGCTCCAGAGGGGAGGAGTTTTAGCTCCAGAGGGGAGGAGTTTTAGCTCCAGAGGAGAGGAGTTTTAGCTCCAGAGGGGAGGAGTTTTAGCTCCAGAGGAGAGGAGTTTTAGCTCCAGAGGGGAGGAGTTTTAGCTCCAGAGGGGAGGAGTTTTAGCTCCAGAGGAGAGGAGTTTTAGCTCCAGAGGAGAGGAGTTTTAGCTCCAGAGGGGAGGAGTTTTAGCTCCAGAGGGGAGGAGTTTTAGCTCCAGAGGGGAGGAGTTTTAGCTCCAGAGGAGAGGAGTTTTAGCTCCAGAGGGGAGGAGATTTAGCTCCAGAGGGGAGGAGTTTTAGCTCCAGAGGGGAGGAGTTTTAGCTCCAGAGGGGAGGAGTTTTAGCTCCAGAGTGGAGGACATCTACTGCAGCGAGCGGCCTCTCGACGGAGGGACGTACGGTCGGCGTACGGAGGTAATGATCCGAGGGAACGTTTATTGTTATTGTTTATTAAAAACCTCACAGATGTTATTGCTCGATTTGTGGGTTTTTATGTGCGCGTGCCAGATGCTTCACAAAAAAACAGTCTAGATGCAGCTATGTGTGGGGGGAAAAGAAAAAACAAAAGAGAATCCTAATTGCTACATAAAAGTCCCACATATGAATGCAAAGTGGTCTCTAACCTGCACCATGCTCTTTAAAGAATCAAATTGTTATCAGCTTTATTTTATGCATTCAAATGTAGCTGGTGCAAAATAGTCTAGCAGAAAGGGCCCTCAGATTTTGAGATACCCCTACCCGAGGTAGAACAAATGCCAACAATGTTTTTTCTTATCTTTAGGGTCTCCCATTAATGAAATTGATTCTTGGCAAATTTTATTTTTGGGGAAAAAATGTTTTTTTGGCTGTTCTTTAGAACTACCCCAATCCCTGAAAAAGAGCCAAATTAGGCCAGTCCGAATAGGGTAAAGGTGACAAAAAAGCTCATACCTTGAGAATGCTCACTCTTTTCCTCATCAGATTTGCTGAGGTACTGTATGAACCAGGTGGCTGCCCTACATCACCAAATAGTCAGAAAATGATTTACCTAAAAAGATCATGAATTATAGTCCTGTAAATATAGCTTTAGTTTAGGCGGAAATTGTACTTTGTGGTGATAGGAACAGGACTCCATCACTTTCCTCTCATTTATCAGAAAAACGGAAATCCCTGAAAAATATACCATTACTGAATTGTCTAGGGTGCTATTGAACACTAACCAGTAGTTGTATGGCGATATCTGGTACCGTTCTATTGCAAATGAGATTTCTTTAGACATAGCCCTGCCTTTTCTCTGAAACAGTCAAAATTCCGAATGGGGGGATAAGTGGTAGGCTATACTTCTAATAATAATAATTTTATTTGATGACACCTTTCAAAACACCCAAGGTCATTGTACAGTGCATAAGAGACATAACATTCTAAAAGATCATACATAAAAACAACAGGCATGGCAAACACCAGCATCATTAAAATACGATGAGCGTACATATAAGAAAAGACAGGAGATAAACACGGCAGGCGAATAACAGATTAAGTACTGTATATGATTAAAGTGAGTAGGCCAATTTGTACAGGTGGGTTTTGAGGTGGGATTTGAATGTGGTGATGAAGTCAGACTGTTGGATGTGTGGGGGCAAGGAGTTCCAGAGTCTGGGTGCAGAGCAGCTGAAGGCCCTAGCACCCATGGTACTGAGGCGAGAGGTGGGGACTGTCAGAAGGCCAGCTGAGGAAGAGCGTAGGGAGCGGGAAGGGGTGTATTCCTGGAGGTCAGAGAGATGGGTGGGTGCTAGGTTGTGTAGGGCTTTGTAAGTGAGCAGAAGGTTTTTAAAGTCAATCCGGTAGTGAATGGGAAGCCAGTGGAGTTGAATGAGAACAGGGTGGTCAGATGATTTAGTGCGGGTGATGATCCAGGCATTTGGAGTCTGTTGAGCAATTTGCTGGGTAGGCCAGAGAGAAGAGAGTTGCAGTAATCAATCTGGGATGTAAGAAATGTGTGGATGAGGACTTTGGTGCTGTATTGGGACAGGGATGGGCGGAGTCTGGAAATGTTGCGGATGTGGAAGAAAGCAGACCGGGTGATGTTTTTTATGTGGGGTGCAAAGGAAAGGGTGCTGTCCAGAATGACGCTGAGGCTGTTGACTTGGGTGGAGAAGGGAACAGGGAAGCTGTCAATGATGATGTTTGGGGTGGTGGTGTTATGAGCTTTTGAGAGGGTTTTGAGAGAGCAAGGCCTCGGTTTTACTGGCGTTTAACTTCAGGAACTTCCTGCTCATCCAGCTCCTGATGTCCTGGAGGCAGGCAGTGAGGGAGGTGGGAGGAAGAGTGGTGGTGGGTTTGGTGGAGATATAGACCTGGGTATCATCGGAGTAGCAGTGAAACCGGACACCATAGTGTCAGAGGATTTTACCCAGGGGGAGGAGGTAGGTGATGAATAGGAGTCGACCCAATACTGACCCCTGGGTCAAACGGCAGAACACCCGGACGTGTGGTTCCCTAGTTGGACAAACTGTTGTCTGTCGGTGAGGTAGGATGCAAACCAGGGAATTGCAACACCAGTGATTCCAATGTTCGCCAGGTGCTCCAGAAGTAGTGGGTGGGAGATGGTATCGAAAGCAGTGGAGAGGTCAAGGAGGATGAGGATGGTGAGGATTTCAGAGTCAGCTGCACGGAGGAGGTCGTTAGTTATTTTTACCAGGGCTGTTTCAGTGCTGTGATTAGGGCGGAAACCATATTGAAATGGTTAGTGGAGGATGTTTGAGTCGAGGTGGGACTGGAGTTGGGCGGCAATCACCCTCTCAAGAGTTTTGGAGATGAAGGGGAGGTTGGAGTTGGGACAGTAGTGGTTCAGGTCAGATGGGTACTGTGGCCCATAAGTTAAGAATGCCCACTCTGATGGTCATCATATTTGGAGAGGGAAATACCAGGTGGCTGAACTACATCACCAAATAGTCAGAATGTGGGTAACCCAATAAATAAAGTTTATCAAAATTACAAGCCTCTAAAACATAGAAATACAAGGTGTAAATATTGGAAGTTTGCTGGAAACTGGAACATTAATCCAAACTATAATAAATCAGTAGTATCTCCTGTCTTGACATGATGAAATAATACAAGTATAATAGTAATAATAATACATTTGTTTTATGGTAGCCCCAAATCTCAGTGCTTCATTTCATTTCATAAACAAAAACAGGAGAACAGACTAGAAAACAAAATAACCAAGGCAAAAATAAAACAGAACAGAGGAATAAAAAGTGACTGCTCGTTTGACCTGGTATATGGACACTTGTTTCACAGCCAAAGTCCAAATATCCAAATATGAAATACAGTATCAGCCCTTTGTTGAACGTATTATGACCCTACCAGATTATTGTGCCAGTGTTTGGGAGTCTGGGGCACATTCACAAGCTTATACTCCATGGACTGCAATTGTTAGGCTTGCAAAAGACTGATGCAAACAAACTGTGTAAATATTGCTCAGTCTGTAGGCAGCCGGTCTATCTGGAGACAATCATGTTTAATATATCCTTAGTATCATTGTCCATTTGTCAAATTAAGCTATCACAATGTTAAATGTTTTCCTCTTCTGTGTATCATATTGTAACCTTTTTCCCAAGTATTTGGATCTTTCATTGTTGCTGCGCGTACATAAGATGTGTTTCAGTGAGAGGTCAAGTATATAGATACTAGCATGTCAAATGTCAGGTTCCTCAGAGACGTTTGGGGACACATTTTGACATTCTACACACCAGGTACAGAACTCCGTACAGGGGAGGCCAACAGAGAGGCACTGGCATTTTCCACTCTCTCCACAGTTTGGATCTTTGCAATACAAGTAAGTAATGTCTCTCACTTCTGTAGGTGCTGGGGGTTTCTTAAATAGGACTGGTTTAATGGCTCCATCTCTGACAATCCATCCCTTGCCGATAGGACTCCATAAAAGGGGTTTAGGCATGTGACTGTGACACCATAGCGCTGTCTGATACAGTACATTGCTCTTTGCTCTTTGCATGTTGTGCAAATTCATCCTCTGTTGGTGGCAGGTTTGCAGAGGCTGCATATGTTGTTGATGCAATTATGAACCTCAGTTCATCCAAGTTTGTGCACATCAGTCCATTTTCCTTTTTATTTTTTCCGTAAAGCAGAAGCGCAAATTCTCTTGCGACTGGCAAAGACTTCCAAGCTGGAAGAGTCCAAAATGGGCCAGATGAGCTCACTGAGATGGGTCTTGAGTTTGGTGAATGCTGTTGTCTTTCCTATTCTGTACAAACTACTTGTTGTGTCACAGTCAGTGAGTGCATGACATGCTGGTAGACAGCAAGAGCAATGTATCAGACAGTGATATGGTGTCACAGTCACATGTCCAAACCCCTGTTATGGAGTCCTATCGTCAAGGGATGGATTGTCAGAGATGGAGCCATTTGACCAGCTCTATTTAGGAAACCCCCAGCACCTACAGAAGTGAGAGACATTACTTACTTGTATTGCAAAGATGCAAACTGTGGAGAGAGTGGAAAGGGCCAGTGCCTCTCTGTTGCCCTTCCAACATCTTATATACACGCAGCAACAATGCAAGATCCAAATACTTTGGAAAAAGGTTACAATATGATACACAGAAGAGGGAAGAATGTAACATTGTGATAGCTTAATCTGACAAATGGACAATGATACTAAGGATACAGTATATTAAACATGATCGTCTCCAGATAGACAGGCTGCCTCCAGACTGAACAATATTTAGACAGTTTTGTTTGCATCACTCTTTTGCAATCCTTACAATTGCAGTCCATGGAGGATAAGGTTGTGAATGTGCCCCAGACTCCCAAACACTGGCACAATAATCTGGTTGGGTCATAATACGCAACAAAGGCCTGATACTTTGGCTGTGAAAAAAGTGTCCATATACCTGGACAAAAAAGCAGTCACTTTTTATTTCTCTGTTCTGTTTTATTTTTGCCTTGGTTATTTTGTTTTCTAATCTGTTTTTCTAGTCTGTTTTTGTGATTGTGTATTATGATTACTATTATACTTGGATTAATGTTCCAGTTTCAATAAAACTTCCAATATTTACACCTTGTATTTCTATGTTTTATGGTAAATGGTAAATGGCCTGCATTTATATAGTGCTTTACAATCAGTAGGTACATTCACCCATTCATACACCGATGGTGGCAGGCTGCCACGCAGGGTGCTGGCACACCATCCGGAGCAATTAGGGTTCAGTATCTTGCCCAAGGATACTTCGACATGCAGACTGGAGGAGGTGGAAATCGAACCACCGACCTCTTTTATCCAAAGCGATTAGTGGACGACCTGCTCTACCTCCTGAGCTACAGCCGCTCCAGGTGGTTTGTAATTTAGATCAACTTTATTTTATTGGTTTACCCACATTCTGACTATTTGGTGATGTAGTTCAGCCACCTGGTATTTCCCTCTCCAAATATGATGACCATCAGAGTGAGCATTCTTAACTTATAGGCTATTATGCCACTTCACTTATCCCCCATTCAGAATGACCTAATTTGACAGTTTCAGAGAAGAGGTAGTAGGTCTATGTCTAAAGAAATCTCATTTGCAATAGAACTGTACGAGATATCTCCATACAACTACTGGTCAGGTTTCAATAGCACCCTAGACAACTCAGTAATGGTATATTTTCCAGGGATTTCTGTTTTTCTGATAAATGAGAGAGAAAAGTGATGGAGTCCTATGTTCCTATCACCACAAAGTACAATTTCCGCCTAAACTAAAGCTATATTTACAGGACTATAATTCATGATCTTTTTAGGTAAATCATTTTCTGACTATTTGGTGATGTAGGGCAGCCACCTGGTTCATACCTCAGCAAATCTGGTGAGGAAAAGAGTGAGCATTCTCAAGTTATGGGCTTTTTTGTCACCTTTACCCTATTCGGACTGGCCTAATTTGGCTCTTTTTCAGGGATTGGGGTAGTTCTAAAGAACAACCAAAAAAACATTTTTTCCCCATTTTTTTTTTGTTGCCAAGAATCAATTTCATTAACTCATTGAGTGCCAGCCACTTTTGGAGAACGGACGCTCCCAGTGCCAGAGTTTCAGAGCGTTTTCAGTGATTTCTCGAGGCCCACAGAATATTGTGTGATATTACTATGTAAACACTGAACACGCACAAAGAACGATGAGACTCTATTCTATCATCTGCAAAAAAAAGTTTATTGATCCCATTTTCCGTTCTTTAGTTATGAGCCGGAGAAGATAGCTTGATTCATCCAAAAAAAGCAATTTTTTTCTAGAAGCTGAGATAATTGGCCTTTTGTGAAATTAATCATTTCAAGCACATCACTGACTCTGAAGCTAATCTTTTCTAATGTAGTCACACCTCAAAAATAATTTCCTTCAATAAAACAGTTTAGGCCAGGGAATTTTGTTTGGCAGAATAATATTTTTAGCTACAACCAGCAGCGCTGGCCCCTGCGTGCGCTGCTGGTTGCAGCTTCTTGCTGGTTTTGATTTGCTGCTGGTGGGTATCGGATATTCTGGCTTGCGTTTGTCAATCCTGTCCTGCTGCCTGGGTCTGTCTGGGTGTTGCGTGCTGCTCTGCGTGCCCCCCCCCCCCCCCCCCCCCGCCCCGCCCCGCCTCGCCTCAACTGCACACTCCTCCTCCTGTCTGTGGTGGCTCTCTGCTGAGTTTGCTGTGCGCACAGTGAAGGGTGCGGAACAGCCAGGCTTTTTTACAGCGTTCCGCGTGTGTTTGTCACCGGCAACGATGCTTCCAGTTGAGAATAATAACAACTCCACGGTGTGGATGTGCAGATGTGCTGTCGCAACCGACACGGAGCGGCTCAATTGTGGGAGCAGATTGGCTGCTGCAGGCACAGCTGCAGTAACGTGCTTCAGCATATCGATGCATACGGATGCGATGGGATTTCCGTTTCCATAACGACTTCTTCTTTGTTTTTTCCTTGCCTTTCTGTTATGTGGAGAGCACTGTCGCCACCTAAGGGTTCTGTAAAATAGGTTAGACACATCCAATAGCTATAATATTTGTACATCAGAGGCAGAAGGCTTTGATCGACGCCCCACCGTCAAAAAACGCAATTGACGAACATGTCCGTCCTTGGCACTCTACGTTACTATTTGAAATGACGAACATGTCCGTCCTTGGCACTCAATGAGTTAATGGGAGACCCTAAAGATAAGAAAAATCATTGTTGTCATTTGTTCTACCTCGGGTAGGGGTATCTCGAAAACTAAAGCCTTTTTTCAGGACTTGCTGCTAGACTAAAAGCAAGGCATTGTGGGTCATCATGATCCGCTCCTGTACTGTGGCTACAGGAGCCACGCTAGCTGTTAGCTGTGAGCTAACGTTAGTTACATGGCAGTAAAACGCCACTGAATGACCAGATTGATATAACTTTCAAACAGTTGGAGTCATGCTTTTTTCATACAGCCCACCAGCATTGGCTAGTTGTTGATATTTATAGCGATATCGTAGCTCTAATATAACGTTTTTCTCGACGTGGGCAAACTGTTATGACGCTGTTTCCGGTCAATATTTCCGCTATTCCCAGTTTGAGCGCAGACAAAGAGTATAGTGAGACAAGAGGAGATGCTCTTCTGCTTCTTTTACAACGGCGCGCCGTGCGTCTGCAGCCAATTTGCATTGGAACAAACTAGCGGATGGAATCTGCTGCCTTTCGTTTTTTAAATCAAACAGCATGCCGTTTTGCCAGAAATCCCCCTTTAAATCAATAAGAATTGATTTGGTTGAAACTGGACAAATAGGATCTCATTCCACATCTGAACATCAATTCCTCCTGTTTTCAGTATCTTGAGCTGTGAAGATGCTTTCAGTATGTCGAGCTATGAAGATTGGGCGATTATGGAGACATGTCTTTTGAATAGTCTCATTACTTTGATTATCGTCTTAACTCGCTTTCTCACTGGGAACAATTGCTTTCGTTCCGTTCTGTTCCGCACCCGGGAACGATTGTCCCCCCTTCCCCTCTCCCCCCGCTGGTCAGCTTTCACATGACAACATTTCTTCCGCGCTCCGAAATGGAACAGAGTGCACTTGCGTCATCAACTCCTATCCTCGCCTGTGTGTTGTCTATGTGTGGTGGAACGGTTGGCTTTCGCACTCGCAAGTGTTCCGTGCCCGGGCCCGCCAAAGTGTTCCACAGACCACCTTTTCAAGTGGATCCTGTCACGGTTCCCCGTTGCACGCCCGGGCGCAGAACGGAACGAAACGCAACGTTCACACTCATCAAACGTTGCGAAACTGGGGTCAATTTGGGGACAAGTGTGCTCGGGGAACGGTACCTGGGCGCCAGTGCGAAAGCACCCTTAATGATGAGCAGTCAAAGTAAGGTAGGCAGGGAAAAGGAAGGAAGGGGGGGGGGGGCAGACGTGGAAAAACTCGAAAACCGCTCAGCTCCTTGTAGAAGAAAACTCTGTGACAGAACATGTCAAACCAAATTGCAAATATACAAATTGCTACCGTTGTGACATCACAATGGTAGCAAGTCAAAACAGCTTGTAGAAGCACGTTTTCCCAGGAAGGAGGCTAGGGCAACATTGCACAGGCATTCACTTTTCACATTCTGTGGGTTGTTACTATAGGTTGAAGGATAACAAAAGCCTATGTATGTTTTAGGGGTGCTCCAAAAAATTGATTCTTGAAAGGATCGCGATTCTTAATGCCACGATTCCTGGATCGATTCCAAACTCTCAAGAATCGATTCTTCTTCGTATTGTAAAAAAAAAAAAAAACATTTTTTTTTTTTTTACAGTGCACCTGAACGCAACATGAAAGATACGGACTGAATAAGTGTCAAAATGTTCATGTCATTCTGGCCAATTACTCCACTTCTGTTATAACATTTCAGTCTGGAATATGGAATATCTTTCAATAATCGTTATGACTAAAAAGCTAAGAGTAATCTCATGTGTAAGAAATGACTGTTCTACATTGAAGTAAAAATGTAAATAATTAACTTGTTGGTTTTGGATTTTTTTTTTGCTTCAAGAGTGCATTTTTGTTTGTATGACCCTCAACACAGGCTTTGAGAATCCCGTGCCACTTACTGATACTTATGCTTAAATTAACCCACTCATATTGCAAAATGAATTTAGGCTCTGACTGTAATACTTCAGAAGTTGAATTTGAAGTTCACCATTAATACATTTGTCATTTTTCGTCTTAGATTTGCCTTTGTGTGTTATTACAATATAAAACTACATAATTGAGAATCGATTCTGGAATCGGATCGTGACCCCAGGAATCGGAATCGGATCGGATCGTGGCTTAGCCGGATCGGAGCACCCCTAGTATGTTTGTATGTGGGCAAGGAAAAATAAGTTTTTCATAATTGCTCGGGAGAAACTTTTATGACCTTAAGTGAGTTATTAGCTTCTGTCTCTGCATGTAAACACAGAGCTCAGTGTGCATCGTAACTGCCACTGTAACCTGTTGTGTAAGTTATTATGCTGGCCTTTAAATAGTCGCATGTCCTGCTGGCCACGCTAACTGGTGGGTAGGCTATATAGATACAAGTGTTCCTGTGCACAAGAGCTCTCTCTCTCTCTCCCTCTCGCTGTCTCTCTCTCTCTCTCTCTCTCTCTCTCTCCCTCTCTCTCTCTCTCTCTCTCCCTCTCTCTCTCCCTCTCTCTCTCTCTCTCTCTCCCTCTCTGTCTCTCTCTCTCTCTCTGTCTCTCTCCCCCTCTCTCTATCACAAGCTTGGTTCTAGCTTAAAGGTGTAGCAGCCTAACAGAATTTAAAGGATCAACTGCATCAAATGATATTAATCCCCAACATTTTCATGACATTATGAATGAACAGTATTGGCTCATAAGAAAGCAAGTCAGCAAAGGAAAACTTTGTGAGGCATTCTGAAACATTGCGCTCAAAATGTCATTGTTTTAACAAAAGTATACAAAGTATATTAGGCAGCAACTGACACAGTGAAGAGAGCCAAACCTCTCATAATGCTAGTTGCATAAAGACTTATGTACACTGTACAGTCTCCTTTGTGAGACACGTAAATGCACATTACACAAACTATATGTGGTGTTTTGGACCACGAACAAAATGAGTACTGAAATACCAGGGTTTCAAGTCAGATCTCTAAATTGCAGACATATTTTATGATAAGATGCCATACTTACAGTACTCTCTTGTTACAGAACAAAAAAATAATTAACCCACAAACTCACTCGCTCACTGAGACTGGGAGGTCGTGAGTTCGAGCCCCGGCCGAGTCATACCAAAGACTATAAAAATGGGACCCATTTGCCTCCCTGCTTGGCACTCAGCATCAAAGGGTTGGAATTGGGGGGTTAGATCACCATATGATTCCCGAGCGCGGCGCTGCTGCTGCTCACCGCTCCCCCAGGGGATGGGTCAAATGCGGAGAACAAATTTCACACATTGTGTGACAATCAGTGGGACTTTACCTTTACTTTACTTATCACACACACACACACACACACACACACACACACACACACACACACACACACACACACACACACACACACACACACACACACACACACACACACACACACACACACCACACTTATTATAGTATAAATGCCACTTTGAGTTGGATGAATTCAGTTATTCGTCCAAAAACAAAACAGTAGCCTCCCTCTCGGACAATTAACAAACAGAGCACTGAGCACCTGAGTGTTTTGGTTTGTCTGTCACCTATTCTCTGAAGATGCACAGTACCCTATACTACGAAGCTATCTTAACAGACCCGCAATCTGTCACTTTGATCTGGTTTGACTGAACAGGATCAAAGCTATCTAGTTTAACGATACTACGACGCTGGTTTTCTACTCGATAACTGAAGCTGGATTTATCTGGGATCTGCCTGTGCACGCGCACGTTTTTCGCTCGTGCACAGGCGCGCGTCCACGCGAAAGAGGTGCGCTAGCCAATCACATTATGAACAGCTGAGTTGATCCACGCCCACACCCATTTCCACACCCATTTCCTCGTTCAATGAAAGCGCAGTGTGATCAGAGTTTTAGCGGATATTTAATATAGCCTATCTCAGAATGAAAATCCGCGTTGGATATAGTTTGCTGAAGGACTGCTAAAGCTGCCGCTTGTATTCACATCAGTCATTTGATTTACTTTGATCAGCGATTTCTGTCTCCTACAGCAGCTTTTTGCGAGTGTAAATGTAAATGTGTAATCTCAGTCTATAAATTTCCACAATCTGTAAGCCTATTTAGACCATAGATTTAGAAACGCATGCTCAATGAATAATGATCTCTATCACTCATTATGTGTGTGGTTGCACTGATCGAATAATTCATATATAAAATAATGATAGAAGAGAAAACTGCTGAACTGAATTGAGACGATGCGGGCATAGTTTTCATTGATAAAAACTAGCCTATTTTTGCTCATATATTGGCATACAGCCTACAGGACACAGTTCCAGCTGAAACATGCAAGAGTAGCCTGCATATTTAGTATTGGGGCTATCCCATATTTATCCCATATCTATATTATAATATGTATAGGCTTTTCATGTCGGAGAATATCACCCTCACTCCATTTCAGGCTCCGTTTATGATATGCGCTGCCGCTGCGGTGATTAATAGTGATCATATTTCTCCACGCATCGTTCAGCTGTTAAGACATAAAGTGGTAAGTAGGCTTAATTTAATTATGTAGCCTACAGAGCCACAAATGTTTTTCTTGTTCTATTCTCAGTTGACTGCAATCTATTTTTCATATGGCGATCTTATATGAATGGTGAGTGACTCCAGAGAGCCGATTATATGGGTCTGTCATGGATTTTGATCTTATCCTCTGATCCTCTTTGCAGCGTGAGTTGCCATGGTGATTGAACTAGGTTAGAAGTTAACTTGCTTTGTAGTACGGCTAAACCAGGTTCAAACTCAAACTTACTCGGATAAGGCATTAATCTAGCTACGTAGTACAGGCCCCTGGAAGAGAAAGGATAACTCAGACTGAACTAGAACTAGAACTGAACTGAACTACCGTAGATTGTTGTTCTGCTTCAAGCTCTGTAATTGTTATCTGCTCTTGCATTTTAAGTGTGTTTTAATTGTATTCATTGTATTTTAATTGTTGTACGGCGACCTTGAGTGCCATGAAAGGCGCCTTATAAAACAAATGTGTTAGTATTATTATTATTATTATTATTAGATGTGAACTTGCAGCACACAGGTCATTTCCCAGGAAAAAGCTATTTGCAACCACATCAGCAGCAGCTCACTGTGCACCTTTCTAAATCAAATCCTCATCTTGATGTGAAGACATGGGCAACTCGGACGGCACGTCAATGACGTGCCGTCCGAGTTGCCCCAAAACACCATTCAAGTCAGAAGATAGTAGTAATGTGTACTCAGTGATTAGAAATAGCCTACTTTTTGGAAGTCGGCTATCCACCTTATTCTTTGCCCATACAAGGACGCTTCTGCATGACGTCATTTTGTAATCGTCTTTCCGGTTTTAGACAAGGAAGTAGATCATGCCTACCGTAGTCATTTAGACTTGCCAAAAAGCTGTTTTCAAGCAAAAAAAATAAAAACTGTTTTAAAGTTTTAATATTTGTCGGGTGAGAACGTAACATATATGTGACCAGTTTATCAGAATAAGCCTATTTGGAAATCTTTAACGAGCAGCGTCTGCTATCTGTCAAACGCTACTGTAGGCTACTGGCAGTGAGAAAACACTGTCGACGTGCTTTTGTAACTAACGTTAAATGCCGACCGGGTACAGCCATCGGCTCCTCGCAGCAGTAACGCTATGAACATGTCACTGGAGTTGGCCGCAGTGTAGCTTAATTCTGAATGTTGCCAAACTTCATTCATTATTATAGTGACGCTTTGTTTTGAAATTGGCCGCCAACTAGCGCTGAACCGGAAGAACAAATACAATTGCGTGTAACGCGGGAAAGAGAAAAAAAGTGGGCGTGGTGAATAAGGTGAATAGGCAGAAGTTTGTTTTGGTGTTCATTTTAACACATTGAGTGCCAGCCATTTTTTCATCCTGTAGGTAAGTTGTGCCAGGTTTTTTTTTGAGGATTCTGGCTCATTTTACAAGAGCCGAGGATTATTTTCTGTTAAGAATTCATGAACACCAATCATCTAAAAATAACTAATAGAATGTGTGCTTTCTCTGTCTAAAAGAGTTAGTTTGCAGAGTTAGTAGTTATGTAGATATTAGCCGTTGAGTACAGCATGGTTTCAGCGTCTGGAAATTTATTCAGAGATAAATGGCTTTTTGTGAAATTCGACAGAACAGTCACTTTAACCATTCATTTTTGGCATCAGTAAGACCGTCAGACATTCTAAACAATAGTTTTGAACAGTAATTTCCTCCATAACAACAGGAAACACCCCTCTCATTCAAACTCCTCCCTCCGTGTGTCTTCTCCTCCTTCCTCCTGGCTCTACAGCGGGCGTGTCAGAAGCGCGTTGCTGCTGCCTGCCTGCCTGTCTGCGTGCCTGCCTGCCTGCTTGCCTGCGTGCGGACGCTCCTTGTGCGAGTCAAGATGGGCCGGGGAATGCGTGGGCGATGGGCAGATGTTGATTCTGGCCTTTCTGAGGTGTTTCAAAGTGTGTTTCACCTATAATCTATTTTGCAAATCGCTCTCCGCTCTCTGTGTGCGGCTGCCTGCGCGGCCGCTCTCGGGCAAGACAAGTGTGGAATGGATTACTGTAAAATCGCCTCGCCATTTCCTTGAATGGCTTGCTCCCCGCGGCAGTTTTTTCTTTGATTTCGCTCGTCTGGGGGAGCACTGTCAACACTTAGTGGGTCGGTAAAATAGATTATACACATTCTCTTGCTCCAATAGTGATCTCGAAGATGTAAAAGTTGTTGATTGATGTCCCACCGTCAAAAAAAAATAATGTTTATGTAAGACGAGTTATTTCGGCTCTGGCACTCAAGCGTTGGATTATGTAAGCCGAATTATCTCGGCTATGGCACTTAACGTGTTAACCCTGTTACAGTGTCAGCCTATTGACTACTCAATACTCCACCACTTCTTTTATTTCTTCCAAAACACACTAACATGGTGTTTGGAAGCACATCACTCTTCAGCCCTCATCAAGGTTCACCTCCCCTCAGCACCATGTTGTGTGTTAAACTGAAGGTTCACCTCTCCTCAGCACCATGCTGTGTGTTAAACTGAAGGTTCACCTCCTCTCAGCACCATGCTGTGTGTTAAACTGAAGGTTCACCTCTCCTCAGCACCATGCTGTGTGTTAAACTGAAGGTTCATCTCCTCTCAGCACCATGCTGTGTGTTAAACTGAAGGTTCACCTCTCCTCAGCACCATACTGTGTGTTAAACTGAAGGTTCATCTCCTCTCAGCACCATGCTGTGTGTTAAACTGAAGGTTCACCTCTCCTCAGCACCATACTGTGTGTTAAACTGAAGGTTCATCTCCTCTCAGCACCATGCTGTGTGTTAAACTGAAGGTTCACCTCTCCTCAGCACCATGCTGTGTGTTAAACTGATGGTTCACCTCCTCTCAGCACCATGCTGTGTGTTAAACTGAAGGTTCACCTCCACTCAGCACCATGCTGTGTGTTAAACTGAAGGTTCACCTCCACTCAGCACCATGCTGTGTGTTAAACTGAAGGTTCACCTCCTCTCAGCACCATGCTGTGTGTTAAACTGAAGGTTCACCTCTCCTCAGCACCATGCTGTGTGTTAAACTGAAGGTTCACCTCCTCTCAGCACCATGCTGTGTGTTAAACTGAAGGTTCACCTCTCCTCAGCACCATGCTGTGTGTTAAACTGAAGGTTCACCTCTCCTCAGCACCATGCTGTGTGTTAAACTGAAGGTTCACCTCCACTCAGCACCATGCTGTGTGTTAAACTGAAGGTTCATCTCCTCTCAGCACCATGCTGTGTGTTAAACTGAAGGTTCATCTCCACTCAGCACCATGCTGTGTGTTAAACTGAAGGTTCTCCTCCACTCAGCACCATGCTGTGTGTTAAACTGAAGGTTCACCTCCTCTCAGCACCATGCTGTGTGTTAAACTGAAGGTTCACCTCTCCTCAGCACCATGCTGTGTGTTAAACTGAAGGTTCACCTCTCCTCAGCACCATGCTGTGTGTTAAACTGAAGGTTCACCTCCTCTCAGCACCATGCTGTGTGTTAAACTGAAGGTTCACCTCCACTCAGCACCATGCTGTGTGTTAAACTGAAGGTTCACCTCCACTCAGCACCATGCTGTGTGTTAAACTGATGGTTCACCTCCTCTCAGCACCATGCTGTGTGTTAAACTGAAGGTTCACCTCCACTCAGCACCATGCTGTGTGTTAAACTGAAGGTTCACCTCCACTCAGCACCATGCTGTGTGTTAAACTGATGGTTCACCTCCTCTCAGCACCATGCTGTGTGTTAAACTGAAGGTTCACCTCCACTCAGCACCATGCTGTGTGTTAAACTGAAGGTTCACCTCCACTCAGCACCATGCTGTGTGTTAAACTGATGGTTCACCTCCTCTCAGCACCATGCTGTGTGTTAAACTGAAGGTTCACCTCTCCTCAGCACCATGCTGTGTGTTAAACTGAAGGTTCACCTCCACTCAGCACCATGCTGTGTGTTAAACTGATGGTTCACCTCCTCTCAGCACCATGCTGTGTGTTAAACTGAAGGTTCACCTCTCCTCAGCACCATGCTGTGTGTTAAACTGAAGGTTCACCTCCTCTCAGCACCATGCTGTGTGTTAAACTGAAGGTTCTCCTCCACTCAGCACCATGCTGTGTGTTAAACTGAAGGTTCACCTCCACTCAGCACCATGCTGTGTGTTAAACTGAAGGTTCACCTCCACTCAGCACCATGCTGTGTGTTAAACTGAAGGTTCACCTCCACTCAGCACCATGCTGTGTGTTAAACTGAAGGTTCACCTCCTCTCAGCACCATGCTGTGTGTTAAACTGAAGGTTCACCTCCTCTCAGCACCATGCTGTGTGTTAAACTGAAGGTTCACCTCCTCTCAGCACCATGCTGTGTGTTAAACTGAAGGTTCATCTCCTCTCAGCACCATGCTGTGTGTTAAACTGAAGGTTCACCTCCACTCAGCACCATGCTGTGTGTTAAACTGAAGGTTCACCTCCTCTCAGCACCATGCTGTGTGTTAAACTGAAGGTTCTCCTCCTGACAGCAGTAGCTGTGGACCCACACCTCTCCTCCACAGGTTACAGCCTTTATGACTCAGGTGCCACCAGAGAACAGAGGAGGCCGACAATAAGCCTCTGCTGACACAAAGACAACACGAGGAGGAGGAACAGGCTGATGCTGACTTGCCTCAATGGCATCCTACAATAAGGGTACATTAATGAATGGTAAGTAGGTTAATAAGCATTAACCAACCCTTTGTTATGTATTACCCTAACCCTAACCATGAACTAACCCTAAACTATTAAATCATGTAGAAAATGAATACCTTATAGTTAACATGAACACTATTAGTAAATGCTACTATAGTTAACTGTTAACTCATTCCCCGCCATTGCCGTCTACCGACATCCTTTAACACATTGAGTGCCAGCGACGCCATATGGCGTCATTAGAAATTTACCGTAGGCTGCCAGCGACGCCAAATGGCGTCAGTAACTCCAAATTGTTTTTTTGACGGGGGGGTGTCGATCTAAGCTTCTTACATCGCCTCTTACAATATTGTAGCTATTGGAGGTCTATAACCTATTTTACAAACCCCATTAGGTGGCGACAGCACTCTCCTGATAAGAGAAAGTGGAGCCAAACACACAGAAGAAGTCGCTGGGGAAAAAGGAAATCGCATCGCATCCGTCCGTATGCATCGACATGCATGAAGCCAAACGCCAGCTGTGCCCGCAGCAGCTGCATCCGCTGTCACAACTGAGCACCTCCGTGCCCGCTGCGACAGCACATTCGCATAATCAGCCTTATTATTCTCAACTGGAAGCATTGTGGCCCGTGACAAACACACGCGGAACCAAAAAGCTGGATGTCGCGCACCATTCACTGTGTGTGCAGCAGCAGAGAGCCACCAGACACATAAGACACACCCAGGAGGAGGCGTGTGCAGTTGAGGGGGGGGGGGGGGGCACGCAGAGCACGCAGAGCAGCATACACTTCACCCAGACAGACCCAGACATCAGAAAATTAGCTTCAGAGTCAGTGATGTGCTTGAAATGTTTAATTTCACAAAAGGCTCATTATCTCAGCTCGTAGAAAAAAAGGGGTGTTTTTGGTTCAATCAAGCTATCTTCTCCGGCTCATAACTAAAGAACGGAAAATGGGATCAATAAACTTTTTTTTGCAGGTGATAGAAGAGAGTCTCATCGTTATTTGTGCGTGTTCAGTGTTTACATAGTAATTATTAAAGAAATTATATCACTGTTTTAAAATGCATTGCGGCCTATGTGGCACAGCAAGCAACCTTTTGCCCAAGGGCCGTGGCACTCAAAGTGTTAACAGACACCGCTTCCCCGCCATTGACGTCGCTGGACGGCAATAAGTGTTTTCACCGTCGTCTGATAGATGGCTCTTACTCACCTAGTGAAATAGTACAGCACGTCTAAAGGTGTACAGGATCGACCACGATTGTCTAACAAAACCAGGAAGCAGAAAAAAGCAACAATCTCCCATCAGAAAAGGTCCATAGCACAGCTTCATGGCACGGCCCAAACGCTGGTCCAGCAGATTTTATCCATACGGGATTAGACTCCATTACAGCGTCACTCAAACGTGAAGGATTTTGTTTTCACCACGCACCACGCAACCTGCACGTCCACAAGTCCACAAGTCACTTGTCCTCAGGAAATACTAATCCAGTTCCTAAACTCTTGACGCCGTGTAAATTTCAGCCGGTAGATTGCTCCTGACATACAGTAGGCTACACAGACAACCAGTCACAACATAATTTTAGTCTGTTACATAATAATAGTCTTGTACACATCACATAAAATAACCTGTCCTCCCGATCGTTGAGTCTGTGGTATCGTACAATCGTGTAGTCTACAAGTTGTGGGCGAGATAGAGTAGGCTATATATATGCCCGGTTCGCTGTAAATAGTAAGTAAATGTATAGCTCAGGTGGTAGCGTGCTGTTGCTTGAACATGGGAGAACGTGGTTTGAATTCTGTGTGCTGTGCTGCATTTTTAATTTAAGATCATGGTGAAATATGGTCTAAATGTGAACGTTAAACGTCTGCAAATAGTCGGTGAAAAAACTTTCACTCTTGAACCTTTCTTGCATGTTTTTTCAACGTTGACCCTAAACGTTTTTTAAACCTCTTATCAACCTAAAAATGCTCGCTGGGATAGCGGGGTGAATCTCTTTCTCACACCGGTGTTGCGGTAAAAGCTGTGGCCACAGGCGAGTTTGACCGGAAGGGGAAACTAAATCATTATGGGGATCATAGTTGAGTGTAACACCACCAGTATCCGCCATCAAAGGCATTTATTCGGGTAATTTAATGAAGGAAATGAAGATGACTTCATTTACAAAAATGCCATTTCCTCTGCTTTCTGGTCAGAGACTGCTGTTTTTGGTGAAAACGACCTAAATTCAGGTGTCGATAACTAAAGAACGGATGAAGGTAGAATCAAACTTTGTTTTTCATATTAAAGTCGAGACTCTCTTCTTTCTTTTGGGATATTCAGTCTTGACGTAGTCATAGAAGAAAATATTCTGTGGGTCTTGGAAAATTTATGAAAATGATCAAAAACCCTGGCAGTGGGCTAGTGACTTATTCTCAAAACTCCGGCAGAGAAATTAGTTAATTTAAGGGTTAGTTCATGCTTAATGGTTAGCATTAGTTAATGGTACTGGTTAATAAGCATGAACTAACCCTTCAACTAATGCGTATTACCCTAGCCCTTAACCCTAACTAACCCCAACTCATTTACTTTAATGTAGAAAATGAACACTATTAGTAAATGCTACTATATAGTTAACTGTTAATTAAGTGTTAGTTCATGCTTATTAATTAACGAACCCTTAATTAATGTAGGCTACCCTTATTCTAAAGTGTTACCCTATTTATATAGCCTAAGGATGACATAGATGAAGGGACACTTTTTTTTTTTTTTTTTTTTTACTAATTATTCCAATCATTTATTTAACTTGACTAGATGAGGGGACACAGTCATGACATGGAACATGACTATGACGTGGAACATGACTCACCCCCCATAGGAGCTATAACATGAAACAGCCATAATGATCTCCTGGCTTCCTCCCCCTCATCATCATCAGCCTTAATGCTGGGAAGGAACTTACTCTCTGTGATCTTCTGCATGCCGAGCACATCCTCCGGAGTGATGATGGTGTTGGCCAGCAGCTCCTCCTCGGTGGTCACCGGGACCACCTCGGTGGTCGAGTTGCAGCCTTTCTTCACTTTCATCGCCGCCGCTTGCTTGCTGTGGATGCTGCCTGATCCGGTTCCGTTGCTGCTGCCTCCGGTGTGTCTGTCTGGCTGATGATGATGATGATTACCGGCGGTGGTGGTGGTGGCGGGCTTCTTAGCGCTTGACGGGTCCTGGCTGTTGCCTCTGCTGGTACAAGAATAGCTCATCCTCCTCCTCCTCCCCCTCTCCTTAACCCAGGGCTTCCAAGATACAAACCAGTTGCCTTCCCTTCCTCCCTCTCTCTCTCCCTACCTCCCTCCCTCGCCGGAGGAAGGGTGCACCGTTGCTTGCTGTCTTTATATATCCGGTGCTGCTTAATTCAAATCCGCTCTCCTTGACGCGTCGTGCAGTCAGTCTGCAGACGCGCTGCCTGCAGCCTGCACGCTTCTTGGCATGCGGATGCAGGGGCTTTTCTGCGCAGCTGCCTCTTTAAGACATTCGGCTGTGCAAGTTTGAGAATCTGTGGGAAATAATCTACTGCGCTTGTTGCAACTAAAAAGAAAGAGAGGCAGCAGATGGCCGTTGCTGTCGGGGGGGGGGGGGGTTGTCAACTGACAATATGTTTTCACACGCGCCTAGCAGGGTCATCATCATCATTGATCCGACTCGAGATCCACCTTGTCGTCATGTCGCCCACTCGCCCCCCCTTTCCTTCTGATGGTGGTATGGTCCGTGTGTAGAATACGGCTCTGAGGTAGTTTCTAAACTAGCCTTGTACCAAGACGCTGATTACATTACACTGCATTACATTGCATCAGCGTCTTGGACACTTGTCCCCTTTTCCGGTCGGCGGTTTTGGTTTTCCCTGATTTACGTGTCCATGAACGTTCAAATCCAACATGTAATGTACTCACCCTCAAAGCCACAGATGTTAGGAAGCTCTACGGAAGCGTCGCCGGGTCTTTGTATATTCCTTATTGTTCAATAAACGTGCATTTTATCCCAGATGTCCGACTTTTTCTCCTCACTTCTTCTTTGTCCCGCAATGAATGAGTGCACCGGCTTCTACTGCGCCACAGCGCCTCTATAGCGGTTGGGAGGTGTATATAACCAATGTGCAATACACTCCCAACCGCTATAGAGGCGCTGTGGCGCAGTAGACAGCCGGTGCACTCATTCATTGCGAGACAAAGAAGAAGTGAGGAGAAAAAGTCGGACATCTGGGATAAAATGCACGTTTATTGAACAATAAGGAATATACAAAGACCCGGCGACGCTTCCGTAGAGCTTCCTAACATCTGTGGCTTTGAGGGTGAGTACATTACATGTTGGATTTGAACGTTTATGGACACGTAAATCAGGGAAAACCAAAACCGCCGACCGGAAAAGGGGACAAGTGTCCAAGACGCTGATGCAATGTAATGCAGTGTAATGTAATCAGCGTCTTGGTACAAGGCTATTTCTAAACCAGAATAATATATAGGCTTAATATTTGTAGCCTATAAGGACTTGCAGTCTGTGGTAAGTCGTAATAGGCTGTGAATGATCATGCTTTATATTGTCACTATTGTAGCATTGTCAGGAACGAGGCGAGAGTCAGGATCTAGTCACCGCACTTTATTCTTTATTACACACAGGTCCGGGGCTACTGTCAGCCGTAGCCCACGCCAAAACAAACCCCCAACACACACTCAAAACTCTGCTAGCTTCCTCCTAGCTTCTCCGCTCTTCACACCCACAACCTTCCCTCTCAGGTTCCACACACCAACCCTCCGAGCTGTCCCCCGCTCTCACAGCTCCCCTCCCCCCAGCCAATCACAGGTGAATCCCTCTCTCACCCCCCCCCCCCCCACTGGCTAAATGTCGCCTTCACAGACCCCCCGTAACTCCCCATGCACAGAACAGTACAACACACAACAGCAGCACACAAACCCAACCCGTTACACTTCCCCCGCACATCAAAGCTTCTGGCCCCCCAGAAGCACACAAGTCCCTCTCCCCCCCCAGCGGGGTCACTCCTCCGCCGGGTGACTCTCCTCAGCCCCCCCCTGTGTCCCACAGTCATCACACGCACTGCAGTAGTTCCGCACATCCTCCTTGTGTTTGCCCCAGTAGTGTCCCCCACGAACACGGCGGAGCGTCTCCTCATGCCCGCGATGCCCGAGACAGCCGAGGCCCTTGTGCGCCCACCGCAGTACCAGCCCTCGGAGGGAGCTGGGTACAACCGTCTGGAACCCTCTTTTCCCGTGTTCCCCCCTCCCCAAAACTCCATCTTCACTCAGACGCAGCTTCGCAAACATGTCCCACAGTCCTTTCGTGGCACCGGAAAACGTGTGACTCTCCTCCACAGGGGGCCGGCGTCCGGCCACCACCCACGTGTACACCGGACCGATATCCGTGTCCTCCGCCTGCCTGCGTTTCCACTCCTCCGCTTCGACCGACCAAATGGCCATGTCGTCCTCGCCCGCCAGGTCCACATCTGAACACTCCCCCTCTTTCTCCGCCTCTCGCCCACGCTCGTCCTCCTGTCCCCCTCCCCCAGGGGGCGGTGTGTTCAGGACAGCAGGGAGAACACAAACGGCCGCGACCACCACCTCGGCTTCCCGTACAGCAACCGTGGGGGGCGTAGCGCAGCTCGGCTGTGCCGGTCCCTCCGCCGTTAGTAGCGACCCCTGCTCACCTGGAAATATGAGCCTCGCTCTCCCGATCCTCACAACGCTCTCTTCCCCCCGGCTTTCCACACTCTCCCCAACCCGTGTCTCTTCCCTGACCTCCACTGTCTCAGTGCAGTCTCTGGCCAAATGTCCAGGCCTCTTACACGACCAGCAGAGTCTCACCTGCCAGCCGCCTGCACGTCTCTCCTCTCCCGCCGTCTTCTGCTCCCCGACAGCCTCCGGACACCCCCTGGCGAGATGCCCGAAGGCTCCGCACGACCAGCAGACACCTGGCCGTCCCCAGTATCGTTGCTCCGCGTACCCCGTCTGTCCCCCGGAACCGCTGCGGCACCACCTCGCCACGTGGCCCGGTTCTCCACAGGTCCAACACGCTCTTTGCGGCTCCTCCATCCGCTTCTCTCCGCGCTGCGCGACTTCCCGTAGTAGCTCCATAAGCCCCTCTGCCCAGGCAGGCGTCGCCTCCAACAGCCGTCCGATCTCCCGCATCAATCGGGCCTCCACGCCGGCAAGCACCACGCTGAGCTCCTGCTTCAGGCGGCCCTCCATGCCAGCAAGCACCGAGCCAAACTCCGGGGTCGGCAGCTCCTCTTCCCCCCCGTCCACCGACAGGCATTCTTCTCTGCGCACCATTCCACGTGGTCCTTGTAGCAGCTAGCACACAAACAGCTAACCGCTAACGCCAGGTCGCGCTCGAGCCTTCCAGTCTTAGTTTTTCTTCTGACGCCAGTGTAGCATTGTCAGGAACGAGGCGAGAGTCAGGATCTAGTCACCGCACTTTATTCTTTATTACACACAGGTCCGGGGCTACTGTCAGCCGTAGCCCACGCCAAAACAAACCCCCAACACACACTCAAAACTCTGCTAGCTTCCTCCTAGCTTCTCCGCTCTTCACACCCACAACCTTCCCTCTCAGGTTCCACACACCAACCCTCCGAGCTGTCCCCTGCTCTCACAGCTCCCCTCCCCCCAGCCAATCACAGGTGAATCCCTCTCTCACCCCCCCCCCCCCCCCCCACTGGCTAAATGTCGCCTTCACAGACCCCCCGTAACTCCCCATGCACAGAACAGTACAACACACAACAGCAGCACACAAACCCAACCCGTTACACTATAAACGGTTTTCACAGAATTGGGTTGCTATGGGAACAGTTTGAACCCTAGCAGTAGCTTATTTCCTGTCAGCTGTTGTTTTAGCAAACATTGCAACAGGATGTAAGCTAGGGGCAATTTAGAATGTTTATGTTGTCAAATTAAAAGCGTCTATAGTTTTTAGGGAATTGATGGTATAGCCCTATAGCCCTATATCCTTGGTAACGCGGGCCTGTGTCCACCTAGCGTCTTTTTCCGACGTTAAACGCTGGGAGTGCGCTGGGGAACGCTGATCCCAGCGCACAATATACAAGGAAGCAGTCTGCAAGTAACGTTAGTTCAGCTTGATAGCTGACAGCTAGCAAGCTAATAACACAGGTAGGCTACGCTATTAAAAGCAGTAAGCACAACACTCACCAGAAATATTAAGTGTCTAGCCGATCTGCTCCCACAATTGAGCCGTTCTGTCTCTGTTGCGATAGTTTTTCCATATGATTAGTTACCAGAAAAGGAGCAGCCGACACCAGCGTCTTTCTGAAAAGTTAAAATATTTTCAGCTTGAAGCGCTGGGAGCGCTGGGAGTCGGGCGCACAAAAACGCCGAAAATAGACGCTGGGCGCTGCGCACTTTCTCTACACGTCCGTGTGCGCTCGCATACACTCTCCCCCCATTGGAAACAACTGAAAAAAGACGCTGGACCTGAGGAAAAGACGCTAGGTGGACACAGGCCCTGCTACAACAAGGCTACATTAATAAGCATTAGAACACGGCTCTCTTGAATACTCGATTCTGATTGGTCAATCAACAAGATTCACCGGTCATTATTTCTCGACAACCAACCGCTGCTCTGCCACACCTGGATTAATCAGTTGATAAGAGCCTTTTGTCAGCAACCACTACTAATTAGGCCAACCAGTTGCAGCTGTGGTGTCTTGTGTGCCAATTACGAATGAAACCGCTTTGTCGTTGAAAACGCTATTAAAAAATCTATTTGAATAATTATTTTTGTCAGATTATTGAATGATTTAGTTGTAGGCCGTGTTCTAAGCGGGATAATGTATAGTGAAATAATGACCTTCAGGTGAATCATTAAGCCCTCCGCTGCGCGTCGGGCTCAATCATTCACCTGTCGGTCATTATTTCGCCAGTAATCACCGGCTCACAATACATTATCCCTTACTTAACATGCAACTAACTAACTAACAACAGTTAGCCTAGTTAATTATGAATATAAAAAATAAGTATGAATATCAATATCCAGCTGGCTGGACCAGCACGTCTGACGTAGGAAAAAAGTTAGGGGGGTACAAGCTAGGGTTAACTAACCCTTACACTTACAGCCATTGCGCCTACAGTGTTTTGTTTAGCTTAACTTCAGTGACTTCATGCTTCAACCCAACCACAATAACATGAACACCTAGTAAATGAGTAGGCTACTAGACACATTAGTTAACTGTTAAGGGGTAGTTAATGCATACCCTTATAAAGTGTTACCATTATTCTAATTTATAAAACGGCTCTCTCAAATCAAGCAATCTGATTGGTTCACAGCCATTGTATAAATCCAATAACCCACTCAAATAAACCAAGGCCATGGGTTATTGAGTTGCCATGGCAACTCTTACTAAAAGGCTTTGGTTACCTCAAATGACAGTGTAGAAAAAACAAATGGCGGAGACAGCTGTCAGATCCTTGTGAATCGATCTTCGCTTATAACTTTACTAATACTTCGCAGAAAATTATGTTTTGTACAAGAATAGACGCGGGCTAATGTCTTAACCCCTCTCTCGCGCGCCCTCACTCTTAACCCCGCATTTCTAAATAAGACGTAACGTTAGTTGGTGTCCGCATACGGCTCTGGTGTCGGGCTTTGCAAAAAGCTCTCAGCTTCTCAGCATGCGCCAGGATTGGCCAATGTCAACTTCAGTCTCCAGAACGATCCAATCAAATCACCCGCACGTCTATCTTCTTGCTAGAGGTCCCGCCTTACAGTAGTGTTTCAACTGACTCTATCAGAATACCATGCCAGTCGGACTTATAGTATTATTATTATATTTATATTATCATACTTGGAAACCGTTTTATAAAAGCAATATAGCACTCGAGCAGCGTGTGTTGTGGCATATATCCCGCTGATCAGGTGTTATCCCACGAGGCCGCAGGCCGAGTGGGATAACACCTGATCAGCGGGATATTTGCCACAACACACTGGCTCTCATGCTATATTGCTTAAATATCATATTAGCTTACTGGAATATGACCCTAAAAGTCCTTCCCAAATGTATTGTAATGTTTAATTTGTGTCTGTTAGGACCTTTGATCTGGACCTATAGCTTTCTCAAGCTGGAAGCAGACAACACATGACTAAAACATATGGATTTATACGTATTTATTTACACCATTGGAAGCCTATTGGCCCATACATCTTCATCAGCAGATGAAGTGGAAGCTGAAAAGAAAGCAGGATGCCCTGTAAGCACTCATATGGAGATCTGAGTCAAACATAACTGCATCATATCACAGCATGCGTGCTCTGACAGTGATCTCATCCTACCAGTGCCAAACCAGCCGTAATGCAGTGAACACAACCCTCCACCTCAAATCATCTGAGACATCTGCCTACAATATTGCCTTTTACACCATGGACATTTCAGCTCCACACATATTCAGGAAGACACTCCTGATATTAGGACAAGAGCTATACGCTAACGTTTCAGACACTGTTAGTTGATTGACGTTGAATACCAAGAGGTTGTTGAGTGTGATGATTCCCTCAATTAATGATCATATACGGAACAGAAGGTCATGGTTTTTGTGGAAATGTTGCGCCCTAGAGGCAATCTGCATTTACTGCATCAACTAGTCACAAATATTGACTTTGCTTTGCCCTTATTTGCTGGGGAGCTGGGAAGAAATTATATCGATCAACCACTAATAACCACAAACGTTCATTGTTACAAGCTTTTTTGATAAGCGCCTCTGAATGTGCACAGTCAATAAATATACATGACTGTACAATGACTCTCAGGCAATCCTCTGTGGCTTCAGTTGCTCTGACTAAAAATCACCTGGAAAGCCAATACAAATTCTCAAAAGTCAGACCAAAGTGCATCGAAAAAGAATTATGACTTCAAAATGTATCCATTCCCTAGATCTTCATAAGTGGCTTTTCATATACATTAGTATTTTCCATACTATTACAACAGAATGTCCATTTTTAGTTCCTCCTTTGTGCTTGTTATTGAATGTTGATGATGATGATGATGATGTGTGTGTGTGTGCGTGTGTGTGTGTGTGTGTGTGTGTGTGTGTGTGTGTGTGTGTGTGTGTGTGTGTGTGTGTGTGTGTGTGTGTGTTAGAGAGAGAGTGAGTATAACGTGCTGCGGTGTGTTTGATACATTATGGTGCATTTGAGGTGGTTTTATACAGTCCATGGTTTTAGTACATATTTAAAGACAAATAGAGCTGGAGGTTCTGTAATGTGAATGTGTGTGATACATATGAGTAGGTATGTGTACGTTTGGCTGAGAATGGGCTGCTATATGTTCACAGCAGGCTCTTCACATAGGCCTGCTGAGTTTGCTTGTCCCTTTGTCACCCCTGAGCTGCTGCATCATCAGCAGAAATACACACACACACACACACACATACAAGCGCACGTGTGTGTGTGTGTGTGTGTGTGTGTGTGTGTGTGTGTGTGTGTGTGTGTGTGTGTGTGTGTGTGTGTGTGTGTGTGTGCGCACAAGCGCGCACAAAAACACAAACATTCAATATGCGTATATCCCGTATTCCGTTCTGATCTAAAGTATCATTTTGGACAGCAACACGCTTGTAAACATGTCATGTGACTGATTGAGCTTCTAATTATGTGCACTCAAAATGTAAATGTTCAAATGTATTTCTCTCTGTGTTGCAGACCCAATCAGGGAATCACACGGACACACTCACATGCGCATGCACACATGCACGCACGCACACACGCGCACACAATAACACACACACACACACAGATACCACAGAGAGAGTCTGGGCAATGTGCTGACCTCAGTAAGCTGTTCCTAAATGTTCATTGTTCACAGTAGCAAGAGGAGAGAGGAGGCTGTAGCTGTTAGCAGCCTCTCTCTCTCTCTCTGCTTACAGTAAATGACAAAATGCACAGGGAGCTCAGTAAACAGTAAACCCACTGGCCCTCTGGATGTGCAGGAGCCTATATATATATATATATATATATATATATATATATATACTGTAGGCAGTCCTCTGGCTGTTTCCTGTGGAAAACACATTTGGAATAGAATAATGTTTGTAATATAGGGAATTGTGTATGGGCAACTGTAAGTATAGCAAAGCAAAAGAAAAACCTCAGAGAAAGAAGTCACAGTATGTTTTGAATAATCCTGGGTGTGACTTGCTTGAAGGGAAGAATAAGACCAACCACCCATGGTATAAAAAAAATCAAACTATTTAGTGACACTCAGAATTAAATATGCCATAACGTTGTTAGGCTACTCTGGTTTGAGTGTTTAGGAATGCATCTTCCATTTTCATCATTATCAAAGCCCCTCATTCATATGCTTCACGTTTCCCCCCCGCTACGTAATAATCAACTTTTTACAGAGCTACGTAACACTGCCAATGACAGCACCAGTCAGTACCAAAGCACTGCCCATCCTGCCAATGTGGCCATTCACTCTGTGCCATTGCCCCTCATTAACCGTCTCCATTCATTGTTTATTCAGTTGTACACTGTTATTCCAAAAATAGCAACAGGTGATTTCATTCACAATATTTCTTGAAACCACAAAGTAAAAACTGGACAAATGTAGGGTACTGTCCTCTTATGATGAATTTTGACCATTTAGTACATGTTCAAGCACTTAGGGATGAATTAGGGTATTTTGGATGGGCCGGATTCAGGTTTTGAATTTTTGGAAAAACAGTTAACTTTTCCAGTTCACAATCTATCAATGCCAAACTTGGCCTAGAGGTTAGGCTACTATTCATGGACTTCAATAATCATGAATAAAACAGCGCAATCAGATTTCCAATATAGGCACCATTTCCCTCTCAGTTCTGATGTTACGTTTTGTAGTGTTACATGATTGACCACGCCCATTACCACTCCCCCTTTTGGACTTGTCTACACATTTTTGTGGTGTTACATGAATCCGTTTGTGATTGAACATGTCCATTGCATGCCCCCTTTTGGTCAGTGTGCATGGACCGTTAATCAGTTCTTAAGTTGGTGTTTCGTGCAAATCTGTTCATAACTTTTTAAAATTTAGAAAATTGAAATAGCAACATCAAATATAAATGTGACTGCTGAAGTTCCACTTCATGTCAGCCTATTTCTGTGCTGGTAGAGCTACATGCTGTGGGGATTGCAGCTATTTTTTGTTCCAACATATAGATTTAGCACATAGGTAATGCAGTATAGACGCTTGGCCTCTTTGTAATATTTTGCATTCCCCCCCCCCCTTTTTTTAGCTGCTGTTCCTTAGTGCAATTCGTGGCAACGCGCAATAGGAGGAAGGCCCAGAATGAACACTGAATGACTGATTGCTTTCTTATTATTACTTGTTTACCATTTTTGTATATGATGTCTGTCCTTGTTGTCCTTGTCTCTGTCTATTGACTGTTTTTATATTCCCTTTTTAACCTTTTACAAGAGGATGCACTTCAATTTTGTTGTTGTGAAAATGACAATGACAATAAAGGATCTTGAATCTTGAATCTTGAATTTAGCACATAGGTAATGCAGTATAGACGCTTGTCCTCTTTGTAACATACAGATTTAGCATGTAGATAATGCAGTATAGACGCTTGGCCTCTTTGTAACATATATATTTAGCATGTAGGTAATGCAGTATAGACGCTTGTCCTCTTTGTAACATATAGATTTAGGACATACAGTAGGTAATGCAGTATCAGGGCCGCTGGAAGTCATTTTAAGCAGGGGGTGCTGGGAGGAAGGGACTCTCAAAAAAATCTGGGCGTTTTTTTTTTTTTTTTTTTGCCATATTTAGAGGAATATCTCATTTTAAATTAACATTAGGATACTGTTGTGATGTAATTATTCAGTATTTTCTCCTTTTCTCACTCATTCAGAGCAAAGAGAGAGATATATAGCATGATGATAATGCTCTATATCTCCCTATTTGCTCTGAATACACCAGTTAACATGACACAGACTTAACATGATAGAAATATTATCAGCAAACTTAATGACTAGACTAATTATTCTGATCTGAATGGCATATATCAAGAAACATTGACTCCTCTCTTTGCTGTATAGTGGGAGGTGCATTTTTGAGTAGGCTATTAAAATAGCATGTCAAGTTCACATTTCTGTATTGCCAGATTAAACAATTCGTATTGGTTGTTGGTTGGTTCAACACAACATGTGCATGCGCGCTTCTTCTTCTCTAGCCTACAAGCATGCAACTTCCTTGATTGTTATTGTTGATAATTCTATTTAAATAGGCTACATTTTCATTTCCCGAAACATTCTTAAACAAGAAAGGAACATAGTGCACTGCAAAATATTTTTTACACGTTCACTGCCAATGGCGAGTTGACTCGTCAAAAAAATTCCAACGGTTCACTGCCAATGACGAGTTGAGACGTCAAAAAATATATATATATATTTTTGACGGTGCTACGTGGATCAATGCCCCCCACGTCTCCTATAAAATTATTGGAGCTACTGAACGTGTACAACCCATTCCACCGACCCACTAAGTGGCGACAGTGCTCTCCTGACTAGAGGAAGGCAAGCAAAAAGCAGTGTGATCAAGCCATTCTCATGAAAATGGATTGGCGAAAACGCTTTCGTTTTCGCGCTGATTGCTGGCGGTGCGGGATTGCAAATTTGCATAATAGATTACGGGTGGAACACACTTTGAAACACGCAGCATAAATATGACCAGAATCGCAAAAGCTTCATCAAAGCTCTCAACCAAAACTCCAAGTAACGAGCGAGTCCATCCAGACTTCCTCAAAGAGCGGCCGCGCAGACAGGCACAGCAGCAGCAAAGCAATGAGCCTGGTGACGCGAGGTTACAGGAGCAGCAGCAACGAGCTTGTGACACGGCCGCTGCAGCCAAGAAGACACACACGGACGGAGGAGTTGGAAGCAGAGGGGGGTTTCCTGCTGTTATGGAGGAAATTACTGTTCAAAACTATTGTTTAGATGTCTGACGTCTTACTGATGCCAAAAATGAATGGTTAAAGTGACTGTTCTATCGAATTTCACAAAAAGCCGTTTATCTCAGAATAATTTTTCTGACGCTGAAACCATGCTGTATTCAACTGCTAATGCTTACATAACTACTAACTCTACAAACTAACTCTTTTAGACAGAGAAAGCACACATTCTATTAGTTCTTTTGAGATATTGTGTGTTCACAAAATCTTAGCAGAAAAGAATCCTCGGGTCTTGAAAGATGAGCCAGAATCCTCAAAAAAACCCTCTGGCAGAACCTACCTACAGTAAAAAAAAAAAACGGCTGGCAGTGAATGTGTTAATTACATTTGTAAAAAAAAAAAAAAAAATGTAAAAAAAAAATAATTGAAAATTGAAAAAATCTAGGGGGTGCTGCAGGTGCTGCAGCACCCCCTAGATTTTTTTTTTTTTACATTTTTTTTTTTTCCCCGCGGCCCTGTGCAGTATAGACGTATTAATTTAGTACATAGGTAATGCAGTATAGACGCTTGGCCTCTTTGTAACATATAGACTTAGGACATAGGTAATGCAGTATAGACGCTTGGCCTCTTTTTAACATATAGATTTAGGACATAGGTAATGCAGTATAGACGCTTGGCCTCTTTGTAACATATAGACTTAGGACATAGGTAATGCAGTATAGACGCTTGGCCTCTTTTTAACATATAGATTTAGGACATAGGTAATGCAGTATAGACGCTTGGCCTCTTTGTAACATATAGATTTAGCACATAGGTAATGCAGTATAGATGCTTGCCCTCTTTGTAACATATAGATTTAGCACATAGGTAATGCATGTAGACGCTTGGCCTCTTTGTAACATATAGATTTAGCACATAGGTAATGCAGTATAGATGCTTGCCCTCTTTGTAACATATAGATTTAGCACATAGGTAATGCATGTAGACGCTTGGCCTCTTTGTAACATATAGATTTAGCACATAGGTAATGCAGTATAGATGCTTGGCCTCTTTGTAACATATAGATTTAGCATGTAGGTAATGCAGATAGATTCTTGCCCTCTTTGTAACATATAGATTTAGCACATAGGTAATGCAGTATAGACGCTTGGCCTCTTTGTAACATATAGATTTAGCACATAGGTAATGCAGTATAGACGCTTGGCCTCCTTGTAACATATAGATTTAGCACATAGGTAATGCAGTATAGACGCTCGCCCTCTTTGTAACATAGATTTAGCACATAGGTAATGCAGTATAGACGCTTGCCCTCTTTGTAACATAGATTTAGCACTTAGGTAATGCAGTATAGACGCTTGCCCTCTTTGTAACATATATATTTAGCACATAGGTAATGCAGTATAGATGCTTGGCCTCTTTGTAACATATAGATTTAGCACGTAGGGAATGCAGTATAGACGCTTGGCCTCTTTGTAACATATAGATTTAGCACATAGGTAATGCAGTATAGATGCTTGCCCTCTTTGTAACATATAGATTTAGCACATAGGTAATGCAGTATAGATGCTTGGCCTCTTTGTAACATATAGATTTAGCACGTAGGTAATGCAGTATAGACGCTTGCCCTCTTTGTAACATATAGATTTAGCACAGAGGTAATGCAGTATAGACGCTTGCCCTCTTTGTAATATATATTTAGCACATAGGTAATGCAGTATAGATGCTTGCCCTCTTTGTAACATAGATTTAGCACATAGGTAATGCAGTATAGATGCTTGGCCTCTTTGTAACATATAGATTTAGCACGTAGGTAATGCAGTATAGATGCTTGGCCTCTTTATAACATATAGATTTAGCACATAGCTAATGCAGTATAGATGCTTGGCCTCTTTGTAACATATAGATTTAGCACATAGGTAATGCAGTATAGATGCTTGGCCTCTTTGTAACATATAGATTTAGCACATAGGTAATGCAGTATAGACGCTTGCCCTCTTTGTAACATATAGATTTAGCACATAGGTAATACAGTATAGACGCTTGCCCTCTTTGTAACATATATATTTAGCACATAGGTAATGCAGTATAGATGCTTGGCCTCTTTGTAACATATAGATTTAGCATGTAGGTAATGCAGTATAGATGCTTGCCCTCTTTGTAACATATAGATTTAGCACATAGGTAATGCAGTATAGACGCTTGCCCTCTTTGTAACATAGATTTAGCACATAGGTAATGCAGTATAGACGCTTGCCCTCTTTGTAACATATAGATTTAGCACATAGGTAATGCAGTATAGACGCTTGGCCTCTTTGTAACATATAGATTTTGCACATAGGTAATGCAGTATAGACGCTTGGCCTCTTTGTAACATATAGATTTAGCACGTAGGTAATGCAGTATAGACGCTTGGCCTCTTTGTAACATATAGATTTAGCACACGTAGATAATGCAGTATAGATGCTTGGCCTCTTTGTAACCTATAGATTTAGCACATAGGTAATGCAGTATAGACGCTTGCCCTCTTTGTAACATATAGATTTAGCACGTAGGTAATGCAGTATAGACGCTTGCCCTCTTTGTAACATATAGATTTAGCACGTAGGTAATGCAGTATAGACGCTTGCCCTCTTTGTAACATATAGATTTAGCACGTAGGTAATGCAGTATAGACGCTTGGCCTCTTTGTAACATATAGATTTAGCACGTAGGTAATGCAGTATAGACGCTTGGCCTCTTTGTAACATATAGATTTAGCACATAGGTAATGCAGTATAGATGCTTGGCCTCTTTGTAACATATAGATTTAGCATGTAGGTTATGCAGTATAGACGCTTGGCCTCTTTGTAACATATAGATTTAGCACGTAGGTAATGCAGTATAGACGCTTGGCCTCTTTGTAACATATAGATTTAGCACGTAGGTTATGCAGTATAGACGCTTGGCCTCTTTGTAACATATAGATTTAGCACATAGGTAATGCAGTATAGACGCTTGGCCTCTTTGTAACATATAGATTTAGCACGTAGGTAATGCAGTATAGACGCTTGGCCTCTTTGTAACATATAGATTTAGCACGTAGGTAATGCAGTATAGACGCTTGGCCTCTTTGTAACATATAGATTTAGCACGTAGTAATGCAG
>NC_139623.1:72379707-72587261 GCF_964638095.1 Poromitra crassiceps | reverse complement strand
GTAGCCTGAAACCTGTCAAAGAATTTATTAGAAGACACAGTAAACAGTTCGAGGGTAGCAGAGACTATCATTATGTCAACTCATGCATTCAAGAGTTTTTTGGACAGATTATTATTAAGACTTTGTGATGTTTGGTTGGAACGTGATCTAGACTTGTTTGTGAGCGATGCCTGTCCTCATTCTCTCCCTCTATCTCTTTCCTACAGGTACTGCTGAGATCAAAGACAAAATGGCTCTGACAAACCCCATGCCCATGGGCCCTTGGAAGGTGAGCCTCCTATATGGAAAACATGACTCATAAGCGCACAGGCGGCACCAAAGGAATACAAGGCTGTATAACTGTCAAGCAAAACAAGAGCATGTACGAGTGTAAACGCCTGATCTACTATGTGTGTGTGTTTCCAGATCACTGTGTACGATCAGGAGTACTTCCAGGGAAGACGTATGGAGTTCACTGCCTGCTGCCAGAACATCATGGAGTGTGGAATGGAGAATATCCGCTCCCTGAAGGTCGAGTGTGGAGCGTAAGTACCGTACGCTTATCCACAACACGTTTCTCCAATATCACTGGAAGACAATAGGATTGATTTAAAAGCTGAAGTGGAGGAGCTTTTCAAGACATGACTTTAGACTCAAAGGGCCATATACTGTATGCCCAAGTCTTAGTGCAAGTCAAGTCTTTGCTAGTTTATAGCATGTAAAATCTCCCCTTTTTCCTTGTTGCTCTGTTGTTCACCATCTGTGTAGCTGGGTGGGCTATGAGCACTCCAGCTTCTGCGGCCAACAGTTCGTCCTGGAGAAGGGAGACTACCCTCGCTTCGAGGCCTACAGCGGCAGCAACTCCTACCGCATTGAGAGGATGATCTCCTTCAGGCCCATCTGCTGTGCTGTAGGTTCCAAATTCCACCCACTAACATGATTAACCCATTGATACCTGATGCAGCATTTGCGTGTAGATTAAGCAACCTCACACTGAGTAGCATCTCAATGCATCATCTTTATTTAGTCATTTATTTCATTCAGTTGCAAAATATGAAATTGTTTTTTTATTCATATCAAGCAGTGACCCATCAATTTGAATTCAACTGATGAAATGGAATTTGAAAATAAAACTAGAGGAAACAGAACTGCAATTTAATTGAATTTTCGGGAAGTTTAACTTAATTCAATTTCTGTTTTTTTTTTAAACTACATATCTGAGATTATGCATAGTGTTACATATTAGCAATACTAAATATCATCAAAGGTTAAAGGTTGTATTTGATGCATAACCTGTAATTGTAATACATACATTATGATGGAATGTATTTGAACTATTTGATTGATAGCTTAATGGAGATTAATTTCATGGAGTTTTCCCGTTATTCCAATTCAATTCCAATTCTGTTTCCTTAGAGCTGGGTGACATTCCAATTCCAAACTCCAGGAACTGAATTGGAATTGACCATGCATTCCCAATTCAATTCATGACACATCAAGTAGATTAACATTCAAGCTAAATCCCGTCTCCTCCCTTGTTTCTTTGCCCTTCCTGGTGCAGAGCCACAAGGAGTCCCGTATGACCATCTACGAGCAGGAGAACATGCTGGGCCGTCAGTTCGAGCTGTGTGACGACTACCCCTCCCTGCAGGCCATGGGCTGGTTCAACAACGAGGTCGGATCCATGAACATCCAGTGTGGCGCGTAAGTCCAACCTCATGATGTTTTACAGCCAGTGGTTCCCAAACCAGGGGTACGTGTACCCCTAAGGGCAGGCTAACTTGAGCAGCTTGCAGTGGGTACACGAAAAGATTTGGGATTAGAATGTATTTCCAAAAATTATATAATATTCCAAGTCTTTTCACAAGCCCATTGCTAAAATGGTATGTGCACTGCGCGCCATGATTCATTCCCCTCCGGCAGGTGTCAACTGTTACACTACTACTGTTGAAGAGGTGATGTGCACACATGTCAACACTGCACGCCATCCAAGTAGATAGCAAACATGGATAAATGGCTTAAACATCCAGTTGCTGCTGTCACTCTGAATTCAGGTTTAGGGGAGGAGCCTGGTGACAAAAAAGAAAAAAGAAAAAAGGCCACGCCCCAAACACCGGCAGTTCAGTGACAAATATATTGGTATGGATTTGCATGTACGCCCCGCAGATCCACCGCAGCCACAGAGTTTTCTGTGCGGTGCAAAGAACAGGCATGAGTGAGGGGGGTACTATTGGCACGGCAAAACAGCTTGAGGCAAAAAGGTTGGGAACCACTGCTTTACATGCAGTGTTGGGGGTAACTCATTACAAAAGTGACACATTACATGTAATATATTACTTTTAGCAGTAACTCAGTAATATAACTTATTACTTATAGGATTTCAGTAATATTATACCAGTTACTTTGTCAAGTAACTCAAGATACAAATGGAGTTACATTTTATTAAATCAAAGCACATATTTACAAAAAGATACAATAATTTCCTAATCAAACTGTGTTTTATACAAATAACCACTATAGATGACAATAACAAAGGAAAAGAATAACATTTAGAATTTTGAATTTGTTTACACTGACTTCAAAAGGGTTGAAATTATTTTTCGGGATGGTTCCGGGGGCGGCGATGTCATTCTGCCGCTGTTGTTATTTAGGTGAAAGTAATGCAAAAGTGTAATAAGTAACTAGTTACTCTATACAGAAAGTAATATTCTAAAGTAACTTATTACTTTCAAATGAAAGTAACTAGTAATATGTAGTATATTACATTTTGAAAGTAACTTGCTCAACACTGTTTACACGTCACAACAGTGCAGTTGAGAGAGCAACTTCACTTCAGTTGATATCAAAATACATAACAAACTTCCAAGACTGCTGTTGTCAGATTGTCACTTAGCTTATATTCCTGGCAGTGTTGTATTCAGATCAATTCCAACTTGAGTCTGGAGTCCCCCAGTGTTCCGGTCTAAAAGCCTAATTCCAAGTCACCAAAGAAGAGTCGAGTCAGAGTCGAATCCCCATTACCCGAGTCCAAGTCCAATTCCAAGTCCTGGAGTTACTGAACATGAACGCGAATCCACATGTTGGTGGAACACACATGTCTGTCCTTGCACAAAATTGAATCATGTCACGATATTTAATATTAGCTATCAATATCTTATGCCAAATTATTATGGTATTAAGGCCTATTACACACACAAAAAGACCCAAAACAACAGTCAACATTTGATCATTTAGGCTAACAAGTCCAAGTCCTCTTCTCCAACTTCCGATACCGAACGCATAAATGTTTGAGTCCAATAGTCCAAGTCTGAGTCATCACCAGTACTCAATTCCAAGTCCAGTCATGAGTCCTGAAAATGTGTCCAGGACTCGGATTTGATCCGAGTCTTATTACTCGACTACAACACCGTTCCTGGCAAAACTTGACTTCTAACTTTCTATTCAACATGCTATCATGGTTGATGTGTGTTGATGATGAGATGAACTTGTCCCTTCTCGCCCTGTTCCCTGCAGCTTCGTGTGCTACCAGTACCCCGGCTACCGTGGCCACCAGTACATCATGGAGTGCGACTGTCGCAGTGGCGAGTACAAGTGTTACCGTGAGTTCGGCTCCCACGCCCAGACTCCCCAGATCCAGTCCATCAGGAGGATCCAGCACTAAAGAGGCGGAGCATCTCCTTCACACAATTCTCCTTCCTCCACCTCCTCTCCAGTCCCTACCACTTCCCACTTCCCACTTCCCCCTCCCCCCTCCCCCCTCCCCCCGCCCCTTTCCCCAAAACATCCCAGCTCCGCTGGTCCGGCTAGTCAAAGCAGGACCTCCTGTCCGGACTAAATGCTTACTGCTTACTCGTCCTCAGCACTTTGCTTTTTAAAGAAACAACACAAAAGAAAGATGAAAGAAGCTGAATTACACTGTAAGAAAGACAGAAAATGGGAATGACATGCAGAGAAAAAGTGGAAAAAGTACAAAAACAAAAGCCTCGTCTCTGAAGGTCGGCTGCGGAAGGGTGAAACACCTTGGGAACTTTTTGCTCCTCTTCATCCCCACCACCATCTGTGCCACCGCCATCATCAATGTCTTCTCCATCGGCACCATCGTCAGTATTGCTGTCACTGTGATATTCATGATTGCCTCACGACTGATGAATAAAGAGAATGAATAAAAAAAACAGAGAGAGAGATTCAGAATACGAGTGACATGTACTGTCTCAATCACATCTGTGTCCTATCTTTCTCTGCTGCCACTTCAACAAACAAAATAAAGCCATGAGGAGACTAGCATACCTGAAATATGAACTTGTGAGGGGAATCTCAGAGCAAAAATGCAAGATATGAATGAGAAAACATTTTAAATATCTTGAAAATACCTCCTCAAACAGCATTCATTCATCCATGTATAATTCCCATGATATTGCCTCAATATTGATATTACTGTATATCTACCAAAAGTGAGAACCAAGTGGACTGTGATATGATCACATGCACTGTGTCTACTACCTGCACTATCATTGACAATCAATGGACCTTCACATTGTTGGACAATGTGAGAGCCCCAATAGCAATTTTCCAAAACTCCTAGCTCTAGTTTTAAACAAATCCCATGAAAGCTCAAACAAAACCTTCTACATTATGCAAAATGCCTCATATTCAGTCAATGCCGTTGGAAAAGATCCAGAAGATCATCCATGAAAACAGAGTTTGTTCTCTGGATTCCAACACTGGAAGCAGACATGGCTTCAGGACAATTGATTGAGAGGGCAATTGATTTTGAAACAGGAATGAAATTAAAATCAATATGTTGTAACAGACACCGATGACATGATACATTATTAAAACACTATTATAATCATATAATTATTATATTATTACATAGGCTAAGTAATGATTGCAATTTTAGATTGCAATTTAGAGCTAGGTTGTTGGGGCTTGATTCACAGAGCTCAGGGGCCAGTTGCACAAAACACACTGAATTAAGATTTTCCTTAAAGTCAGAGTTAAGGTCTCCATAAAAATAAACAGTTGCACAAAACACCCTTAAATCTTCTCCTCATGGTGTCCTTAAAATGTTGCACCTTAAGGAGAAGACTTAAGGATGTTTTGTGCAACCAATTTTATTGGATGGAAACCTTAATTAAAATCTTAACTCAAGGTGTTTTGTGCCACCGGCCCCAGGTTTTATTGATCGATATAATTTAATGACCAATGTTATCTGCACATAGTCTTTTTGGTATAGCATTCTATTTTTTATTCAAGTTTAGCTTTTGCAGAATTTTTTTCATGAAAAGATGCTTTCACATGCGGTGTATAGGCTATACTAGCCTACTACAGCCTCATTTGTGCAAAACGGCTCTGTGAGTGCATGGGGATCCATGGCCTCAGGGCAAGCACATCACCATTTGGAGACCACTGTAGGCTTTCTTAGCTCTTAGCTTGATTATGTCACCATGTTTCACATTTAAACCAATGGGAAAATAAGTAAATGTCTTGGTTGACCCGTATTGATTTATGTGGTCTTAAGATGGTCATAATGAGAGGTGTGCTTAGAGCCAGAAGCCACGAGAGGGCGCTATAGGGTCAAAGAAGAATTGCGACAGTTGTTTCCGCTTGACGGCTGATGATGACATGTACACAACAGACATGGCGAGCAGCGACTATTGGGAAGGTAAATTTTAGACTGACTATTATGACATAAAGTTAGCTAGCACCATACATACCTATAACTATTCTTTCCCCATTCAAAATAGCCGTGATTCACCGGTAATACAGGCAGGCAGCTGACGTGCCATCCAGACCCCTGTTAGCGTTAGTTTGTTAGCCATAATCTGATTTAGCTAACATGTTGGCAGCTACTGCTAGCTATTCATTCTGTTACAGGTCTGTGTGACTGTGTTGGCATGCCAGCTTTACCTGATTGGATTGAAATGTGTCTGTCTGTCTGTCTGTCTACCTACCTACCTGCCTGTACCTGTTTGTTTCTCTCTCTCTCTCTCTCTCTCTCTCTCTCTCTCTCTCTCTCTCTCTCTCTCTCTCTCTCACACACACACACACACACACTCACTCACTCACTCACTCACTCACACTCCTCTTTCTGTCTGTGTTTGTTTCTATCTATCCTCAGACCTGCGTAAACAGGCCAGGCAGCTAGAGAATGAGCTGGACCTGAAGCTGGTATCTTTCAGTAAGCTCTGCACCAGCTACAGCAGCAGGTAACTGCACTTCAGCCCACATTCTCTTTTTTTGTGCTATTTTTATCTGTAAATATGTGCACATTCTAGAGGAGTGTTTCTTCTTCTAAAGTACACTATCATAATTTAGTATAATAAACATGGTTTTATTTTGTATATATGAAAGCAGTTGCTTTATGAATCTTTCCATTCTGTTTTGGCCCAGCAGTGGGTATTATTTAGTTGGATGTTCCCAGCAAGCAAGGACAGACCCGGACGAATCGAGAGAGCCCAATCGGGGCCAGCTCAAGTCATATCACGACGAGTCAGATCTGGCCCAGATTATCACTGTATAATTAATCACTATCCAACTAATTTCACTCACCAGTCACCACTGAAATATCCATGAGGATAACTAAATGGTTGCAATCAATCACGTATTTCTCAGCCTGGGCTATTTATTTATCCAAAATCCGAGTGATCACTTGCATGTGGACAATCTGCGCTGATTAACAAACAGTTTATTCGTGGAGGTGGGACTGCGAGGAGATGAATTGCGGGGGAATCCTGCAATTGTCTGCAATGTGTTTCGGGGTTCTTCTTACACAGATTGTAGACGGTTACACTGTGATGTCCGATCCACAAAGACTTGATGCCAACGTTTTAAATATAAAACAAGTTTCTGCCATAATCCTACATAGGCTATATTCATGTCTCATAGCCTAACAGGAGCACTGGGTAAACAAACGTTATAGGCTGGTGGTGACACTTGTAAATTTTGAGGGAACCCTCAATGATTCTTCGAGATTAAGGTTTGAATTAAATTAGCTTTAGTTTTTATTAAAACTGTCCCGACTCCATGGATGTTACACCGATATAAAAAGAACAAGGGGTCCATGTTTTGAAACGGTAGGCTATATTACTCCAACGTACAGCAGAATGTTTCAGTGAACAGATAGCGTAGAGCCGTCCCGTAAATTGTAGATCCCGAGTTCAAATCCCACTCACGGCAGTATTATATTTTTTGAAAATGTAGCATAAATTGTTAATCTGGACATAATTATAGCTTTATGTATAAAGCTGCTGAATATACACTGTGTACATAGCAGAATAACTGAACATGCCCATTCATGGTAACGGTCATATTTCAACGTCATCACAATGTTATCATGACGTAATTTTGCTTGCTGGGTTGTTTGTTAGGGCCACACGATTTTGCTGAATATTGCAATTGCAATATAAATTGTAATACGGTATCCACCTTATTTCTAACTGCCATGATGCCTTATCGGTGCTTCTTCCTGTGTAATCCTCCCAGCCTTGTTGCTGTCAGCTTGACACCCGTCTGTAATGTTTCAAAGCTGCAGGCGAACGGAGCAAATCAGGTCCAGCTTGGCAAAAGTCTTGTCGATAAATATCCAGAGTTTCTCAAAGAGCAACAGAAATAGCGGATTAAAGTCGCATTAAACCGGACCTTGTACCCATAATAATTTTTTACAGCGGGGCATTCAAACATAAGGTGGATACAGTTTCAATATTAAATTAATTTATAGGCCAGAAATTGGGCTTAACAAGAGAATACCATGTTTAGGCGCCCATCATGAGCAGCCATCATAATTGGAGCAACTTGCGAAATTGAAGTAGCTCATATCGTGATTTAAATGTTTTGATTAATTGTGCAGTTTTTTAGTCTATATCAGTGCTGACCAATTTGGGGCCCGCGGGCGCTCTGTTTGTTTTGGCCCGCCACGGATTTGGGGGAAAAAATGCAAAAAAAACATTTTTATTTTTATTTTTTTTGCATGCCAGGCCAGGCCAGGCCTGAGTGTGAGAGCAATTCAATCAATAGACAATAACATTGGTGTGTTTAAAATGAGATATTCCACTAAATATGGCTAAAACAGATTCAAACATGCAAAAAAGGCACATTTTCCTTCGCCGCCAGCCTTAATTAAAAACATTTTTTTTTGGGATGGAGGGCCCCCCTAAGAGCTTTGCCCCCCTGGGCTGATAGGGTCGCTCCGCCCCTGTACCTTGAGGATTTTTCAAGTTGTGAATTAAGTCAAATTTCCCTCTTGATTACAAAGGTGGAAAATACAACTGTTTTTAACTGGGTGTTTACTGATTAAATGTTTAAAGGAGGACTTACCCCCTAGATATGTATCAGAACAGTGATTTGAAAATACCTATGGAAAAAACCAAGAAATGACATATACTCTTGTCTATACTAGACTCTTTGGCTGTGTTCAAGTCAAGATTTTTTTTCGGAAATCGACGCCATTACAGTTTGCCTACTGTCGTAAGAATTTTCCTACTTCCTAAATAATCCAACACTATTTGCTTAAAAAGAATATGATTTATTATACATGTGCGCACATGGAAGCTCATTGAGTTCCAACAACTTTTCTGCTTCTTCTCTCTTTTTATTGGCATTTCGCAGCTCACATTCACACTTCCACAGACGCAGAGCCAAATTGTTTCCTTCCTCATCTGCCTTTTTTAACCTTTTGGCCTGCACCACTTTTATTACATCCTTAATCCTATCTATATAAAAGGAGCCCCCCCGGAGGCCACTCTCCCCCACTCCATATTGTCCATTTCTCAGAATATTTCACAGCTACTTCACCATACTTGCCTTCCATTATCCTATAAGGTGACCCCATTTTCGGCCCCTTTGCAGCCTGAAGGCTTTGCTGCGACCCCATGTTACTGTACAGTTTTACTCACTTTTAAATGACTATTTGCTCCATCCACATCAAGCACTCAACTCACAATTACACAGTCATTCAATCAGCCAGACATACCACTCAGCTGTATACACATTCATTCACTCACAGTTACAAGGCCTTCAACGAATGCACATTTAACATACAATGACACCAACATTGAATATCTCTTATAGGCTATAGAACCCGTCTCAATTGTGCCTCCGCTCAACACACTTAGAGACCGCAACACTTGGGAGCAGGGTACTCCCCCCTCAGAAACCACCGCCGGCTTTTTCTTTGAATTATTAGTTATAAGTAACCTAGTTACGTCCGATTCTAAATCCGTGCAGATTATAAATCTGTCTAGATAGGTAACCTAGTTACTATAGATTCTAAATCTGTTTAGTTCTAACCTATTTTAATTTCCATCTAATGGTTTTATACTAACATCTAATGTCTCAGGTCTTTAACTAGAGCATAAAAAGTACCAGCCTCTAAAGGTGCTCTTATGCTCGAGCAAAGCTCCGTGGGGGTGGGGCCCCGCGAGTCTCCGTAGTCACCGTGCAGACCTCGCGCTGGGGCAGATGCCATTATACTCAGAAAGTGATCACCATGTTGTACAATGGTGAGAAGAACAGCCCGTGAAAAGTCGCAATGAAACGCTGTGCAGTACTGAGTGCGCTTTCACTCTCAAACGACCGCACATCAGCACATGAAGGACTCACCAAACTTGTTTTTACTGAAAGCCGTTTTTACTACTCAGCCCTGATAGCCTACTACTCTGTGCTGCTTTTAATCTCTCTCAATAATGCTCTTAACACAACACATTTACTTGGTGAAATGACTAAAAACGAACAGTTGCAAATCTAAGTTTATAGCCTACCACATGGGTCAAGAAATGTGGCGAAAACACAGCTCAGTGTTCAGGGCTCAATGGTTTGTATGCAGCCATGTTTGGAGAGAAGCTCGCGCTGTTAGAAAAAATATCAGGCACAACGCGAGCGGCCGCTGGACCACGCGCATAACCACGCCCAACACATTTACGTAATTTGACGCGCCCGCCCCTCGCTCCACCCCCACGCCCTTCACGGCAGGGTGAGCATAATTCAGCCTTAAGGCGTCATTCGCACACCTTGTGAACAATTCTGCTTTTGATAAAAACCCGCCCATCTAATGGTCTCGTCTAACGGTACGTTCTAAACGCCTCATGTAATGAGGTTTTATATACCCATCTAATGGTAGTACCAGTCTAACTGGAATTTCTCTGACGCGCCATACATTCTAAATGCATTTAATTCCCATCTAATGGTTTATCTTCTCATCTAATGAGGTTTTATAGCATCTAATGCTTACATTGCATAGTGGTTTCTCGAGGCTCACAGACCAACCCTTCTAAACCATTCACAGAGTTTCATTATCGGAAACTCTGTGCATGGTTTAGCCCGGCATCTCTCGGCCTGTCTCGGAGGGGAGTCCCCAGATGGGGGTCCGCTGCTGTGGCCTGGGTGGGCCCGTCCCCCGCGTGGCCTGCTCTCACGCTCTCAGTCACTATGCTGGTGGCTGGGGGCTGGGGGGGCGGGTCGCGTGGGGGCTGGGTCCGCCCGGGCCGCAGCAATTGGCCCCTAGCACAACGACCTCACAAGGTTCCTCCTCAGCCAAGTCACTGGGGCAATCCATGTGGCGATCCATGTGTGGATTGCCACCATATGGTGGAAAGGTTTTCTTGCGTTCACTGGGGGTGAGGGGGTGCCGCTGTGTCCCGGCCTGGCCTTCCCTCCCACGCCTTATGTGGGCGGGGGCCGGGTCGGGGGGCATCGGTGCTCTTCATCACTGGTCGAGGGCTGCCGGTTGGTTTAGAACAGCTTAGGTAGGCGATAGATTAGCTACAGCCTAAGGCTGACCTGTTAGTGTTCAGGCTAAAATCAGACTAGAGCAGGGTAGGATAGGCCAGATTAGGCTGTAGATTAGCTAGATACTATGTCCCAGTTAGCTCTGGTTAATGCTTAGAGTAGTCAGTTGTCTGATCTTCTCCCCCCCCCCTCTCTTTCCCCCTTCCCCCGCTTCTTCCCTTCTTCCCCCTTCTTGTTCTCCTCTCTTTCCATGCTCTTTCCTCCCCCACATCCCACCGCCCCCCCCTCCCTTCTCCTGCTCTCTCCTCATTCTCCCCCCCTCTGCTCCTTCTCCTCTTCTCCCCTATTTTCCTGAATCCCTGCCACTTCCTGCTCTCCCTTCTCTCACATTCCCCCTGCTCTCCTTCCCCTGCACCCTCCCACCTCTCCTTCTCTGCCTCTCTGTCCTCCCCCCTCTCTCACATTCCCCCTGCTCTCCTTCCCCTGCACCCTCCCACCTCCCCTTCTCTGTTCTCTCCTCCTCCACATTTCCCATTTTCTCCCCACCCTCGCCCTAATCCGGGCCCGTATCCTACTCCCTCCCTCCACCCTAGACCCTACCTCTACTCTCTGTCCTCCCCCCTCTCTCACATTCCCCCTGCTCTCCTTCCCCTGCACCCTCCCACCTCTCCTTCTCTGTTCTCTCCTCCTCCACATTTCCCATTTTCTCCCCACCCTCGCCCTAATCCGGGCCCGTATCCTACTCCCTCCCTCCACCCTAGACCCTACCTCTACTCTACCTCCCCTGTACCCTTCCACCTCCCCTTCTCTGTTCTCTCCTCCTCTCTGTCCTCTCCCCTCTCTCACATTCCCGCTGCTCTCCTTCCCCTGCGCCCTCCCACCTCTCCTTCTCTGTTCTCTCCTCCTCTCTGCCCTCTCCTCCCTCTCACATTCCCCCTGCTCTCCCTCCCCTGCACCCTCTCCTTCTCTGTTCTCTCCTCCTCCACATTTCCCATTTCTCCCCACCCTCGCCCTAATCCGGGCCCGTATCCTACTCCCTCCCCTCCCCCAACCCTAGACCCTACCCCTACCCTGGCTCTCCCTCCCCTGCACCCTCATCTCTCCTCCTCTGTTCTCTCCTCCTCCACATTTCCTATTTTCTCCCCACCTCCCCCCTCTCCTCCCTCCTCCCTCTCCCTCCCTCCTCCACTCTCCTGCTTTCTTCAAATGTTCAAATGTTATCTTTATTCTGTATATTCTTGTTACTGTGTGTTAGCTAGAATCAGCTAGACATACTTTCTGTGAAGCCCTCTGAGACATGCTTGTGAATTAGGGCTATATAAATAAACTTGACTTGACTTGACTTGACTTCTAGCTCACAACGTAATTAGACTGAAATTATATCTCAAAACCCATATCTTTTCTACAATCCATCATAGAATTTCAAAGCAAATAGGCAACTTACCCGTTAATTATGGTCTCTCCACCCGCTGCTTCACCTCTGAGCAGTGTGAGGCCCAAACAGCCCTCTTTGTCGACTGTTCACTGCTCCCAGGTGACTTTAAACAGGCTCCAGACCACCGTCCCTCTTCGACCGGGTTTCGCACCAAACTGTCGTAAGAATTTTCCTACTTCCTAAATAATCCAACACTATTTGCTTAAAAAGAATATGATTTATTATACATGTGCGCACATGGAAGCTCTGTTCTCATACCTGTCAACAGACCAACTTCCAGTTCCTTCAATGTATTCACTATTTGAATGGGAGCAGACAGAGGTGGAGCTTGAATACTAATTACCAGGAGGAGTTAACTGTAACCACTCCTTATGCATAATTTTGGGTAGGTTTAACGACACTACTGCCTCAAAAATAATTTATTTGAGAGGGGCAATATCTTTATAAATATCAACAACTAGCCAACGCTGGTGGCCTGTTTGGAAACAGCTTTGCTCAAAATGGTTTTAAGTTATATCAATTTGGTAATTCAGTGGCGAACTAGAAATTGAATTATTTTTCTGCATGTATCTCTATGGAAACTACTCAAACTACGTTACGAGAGCAAAGTGACGTGGGCTCGTTACAGCAGCACACCGCACAATACGACAAACCCCCCGTTCTGGGGTAACACAATGCGAGATTTCTCTACGTCATTCCCTCGTCCAAGTTGCCATATACAGTAGTCCCTTTTTCATTTTAGTTTGGGGGCTTTTCGTGATTCTTGTTAAAAGTTGTGCAAAAGTTTTCCTCTCAGCGCAGTGCAGGCTGCGCCTCCTCCCTCCTGCCAGACCACGGCTGGCGAAACAGCCTCCTGCATGGGGCGTTCTGTAACCTCACGGAGCAACAAACAAACACAGACAGAAATAGCTGGTGTGCGATTTTTCTGCTCAATACAGTCTGAGATTGGGTACAGGATTGAGGGAATCCCGCATCTGTTTGCGAAGGTGCGACTGGACAGGACGCTTTTCACAGACGGGCACAGGGCTACTCAGGGCACAGCTGCAGATCTCTCCTCCTCCTCCTCCTCCGCGCATTCAGTCTGTCCAAAATCAATACCGATATAATCTCAGTAGGAGGGATGCAGGGAAATAATGATAGCCGATGTGTTTAGAGAAGCTTTGTCACGTTGTCACGTCGTAGTATAGCGTTATATTTTACATGTGCGCTGCGATAAGATTTGTTTGCGGAAGGATGAAAGTGAGGCTCTCACTTTGATGCTGGGCTCTCGGAGCTGATTGCTGCAAACACACAATAAACCCCTCCCTCCCTCCGGGCAGTCAGTGCAGCAGCTCTGTGTCCCCAGCGAAAAGGGGCACAGAAGACCACCAGTCGTCCTTGAGAGGATTCCAGCATTCGTTGTCTCTCAACCTAATTATATGGAATTCTGGACAAAATCATATCTAGGCTATAAAAAAAAAAAAAAAAGATTTACATGAGACCAAATCTCATCATAGGGCCCCTTAGTATGAAAAAGGTTGGGAATGATTTACTTGCTATGTCCTTCCTTTTATGATTATAGTGGCGTTTATTGATAGTATTGTGTTACATAGGAGTTGGTAGGAAAATAACAGGCGATTGTAATAAATTAACAGGTCAAGTGACATCATGGGAATAGGCTTGGAGTTGTGAGGAGCCGAAAGGGTACAGGGGGAGTAGGGGAGTAACTATCTTGAAATCCCATAGTCTTTGGGGACAACCTGACGTCAGGTTGTACCAAATATCCCATTCATTTGAGAAAAGAAAAAAAAGCAGCGTTCGACCCTTAGAGGGCGCTTATGCCAGGTATGCTGCTGAAAAATGATACAAATGGTAAAATGGCAACAGTTTGGTGTCAAATGTGGAAATTCTGACCAGAATTCTTCACACATCACCCCCAAAGTCATATATATTGGTTAAAAGCTGAAAAAAAGTGTTTTGGAGGTAAGTTCTCCTTTAAGCTCCCCACAAATGCAGATGTTTTTTTTATGCCTCCGCCGGCGATAGCCAGGCCGGAGGCATTATGGATCCGGGTTGTCCGTCCGTACGGCCGTACGATGTTTGTTAATGCGATATCTGAGGAACGCCTGGACGGAATTTCATCAAATTTGCCTCAAACATCGACTTAGACTCAAGGATGATCTGATTAGATTTTGGTGGTCAAAGGTCAAAGGTCAAGGTCACTGTGACCTCTCGAACGCCATTTTCAAGCTTGTTAACGCGATATCTGAGGAACGCCTGGATGGAATTTCATCAAATTTGCCTCAAACATCGACTTAGACTCAAGGATGATCTGATTAGATTTTGGTGGTCAAAGGTCAAAGGTCAAGGTCACTGTGACCTCTCGAACACCATTTTCAAGCTTGTTAACGCGATATCTGAGGAACGCCTGGACGGAATTTCATCAAATTTGCCTCAAACATCGACTTAGACTCAAGGATGATCTGATTAGATTTTGGTGGTCAAAGGTCAAAGGTCAAGGTCACTGTGACCTCTCGAACGCCATTTTCAAGCTTGTTAACGCGATATCTGAGGAACGCCTGGACGGAATTTCATCAAATTTGCCTCAAACATCGACTTAGACTCAAGGATGATCTGATTAGATTTTGGTGGTCAAAGGTCAAAGGTCAAGGTCACCGTGACCTCTCGAACGCCATTTTCAAGCTTGTTAACGCGATATCTGAGGAACGCCTGGACGGAATTTCATCAAATTTGCCTCAAACATCGACTTAGACTCAAGGATGATCTGATTAGATTTTGGTGGTCAAAGGTCAAAGGTCAAGGTCACTGTGACCTCTCGAACGCCATTTTCAAGCTTGTTAACGCGATATCTCAGGAATGCCTTGGCGGAATTTAATCAAACTTGTCTCAAACATCGACTTGGACTCAAGGATGAACTGATTAGATTTTGGTGGTCAAAGGTCAAAGGTCAAGGTGAGCTCTCCAACGCCATTTTCAAGCTTGTTAACGCGATATCTCAGGAATGCCTTGACGGAATTTAATCAAACTTGTCTCAAACATCGACTTGGACTCAAGGATGAACTGATTACATTTTGGTGGTCAAAGTTCAAGGTCACTGTGACCTCTCACACACCCAATTTCCAAGCTCTGTAACGCAACATCACAGGAGCGCCTTGACGGAATCTCTTCCAATTTGCCTCAAATGGCGACTTGGACTCCAGAATGAACTAATGGCGGAGGCATAAGTCCGCGTTGCGGTCGTTCTAGTTTATATATATATAACCAATTGCAAATTATTACAATTACCAAACAGATAAAAAGTCGATTATTATATTGAAATGTTATTTTAGATTTAGAATGTTAATTTTCTATAAAACACAATACATTTTAACACGTTCACTGCCGTTGACGAGTCAACTCGTCAAGCAGAAACCAACGGTTGACTGCCAATGACGAGTCAACTCGTCAGAAAAAAAAAAAAAAAAAATTTGACGGTGGGACGTGGATCAAACCCTTTTACGTCTCCTATAAAAATATGGGAGCCACCGAACGTGTACAACCCATTCCACCGACCCGCTAAGTGGCGACAGTGCTCTCCAGACTAGAGAAAGCGAGCCAAAACTGCAGGGAAAAGCGTGAGGAAACCATTATCATACTGTAGAATCGTTTGGCGAAAACGCTTTTGCGCTGGCGCACAACTGTGACGCACAACGGTGGGGGGTTCCAAAAATAGACTGGGTGCAACACACTTTGAAACACGCAGCATAAAGCCCAGAATCGCAAAAGCTTCATCAAAGCGCTCAACCGAAACCCCAAGAAACGAGCGAGCCCCATCCAGGCTCGCCCGACGAGGGGCCGCCAGGCAGCAGACAGGCAGCAGAAACTCGCTTGTGACACACCCGCTGCAGAGCCAAGGAGGGAGGAGGAGAACGCCCACAGAGGGAGGAGTTTGAAGGAGAGGGGGGTGCGGGTGCTGTTATGGAGGAAAATACTGTTCAGAACAAATTGTTTAGATGTCTGATGTCTTTGATGCCAAAAATAAATGGTTAAAGTGACTGTTCTATCGAATTTCACAAAAAGGCATTTTTCCTCACCTTTCATTTTCAGACGCTGAAACCATGCTGTATTCAACTGCTAATGCCTACATAACTACTAACTCTACACACTAACTCTTTTAGACAGAGAAAGCACACATTCTATTAGTTCTTTTGAGATATTTTGTGTTCACAAAATCCTAGCAGAAAATAATCCTCGGCTCTTGAAAGATGAGCCAGAATCCTCAAAAAAACCCTTGGCAGAAGCTACCTACAGTAAAAAAAAAAAACTGTTGGCAGTGAATGTGTTAATGTAATTCCACAACGTTTATTTTTGGCCCTCGGCCCTCCATCCAGATTGAGTTTTGGCCCTTCATGGGAAAGAATTTGAGCACCCCTGGTCTATATCTTCTCTTTAAGACATCACTGTTGCTTTCTGCCACTTACTTTCATTTTCAGTAGACAGTCGAACTCTGTGGCTTCATCTCAAGACAATATGCTGGTGGCCATGACAACTGAACTGGAGCAGCTGTTGGCCAGTGTAAGTCAAACATCTCACTCCCATGTGGCCCTACAGACATAGTCCAGGGGCTTCATAGCCCCAGAAAGTGACCCTGCTACTGCACTCTGTATATTAGAATAATATACTGGTGCAGCAGTCAGGGTCACACAGCCTTCTCATAGGCAATAAGGGGGAAAGGCTGTTCAAAACGCTCTCCTATCCCTCTCCGACGTCCGATTGCAGATCTGAACATATGATAATCCTCCTACGGAAGCCAGTAATTTAGCCGGCGCTGTTAAAATGATACTGCTGCGCGAAACAACCGTTTAAAAGCAGTCTTTCCACAGCCTGTGCCGTATTTAGGAGAGGAGACGCTTCCTAGTGCCGACAGGAACCTTGAGAGTTTGAGTATTTCATGACATGTTTTGCTTCCCAGGTGCGCTGGATTTGCGTTGACCACTGACTGAGCCGCCGTCTCCTGCATGTGTTTGCTCGCCGCATGCAAGCGGTGCACCATGATATTAGTGAGATCAAACACAACCTGCTGTAAATTCAGCACAGGCTGTGGAAAGACTGCTTTTAAACGGTTGTTTCGCGCAGCAGTATCATTTTAACAGCGCCGGCTAAATTGCTGGCTTCCGTAGGAGGACTATCATATCTTCGGATCTGCAATCGGACGTCGGAGACGGGTAGGAGAGCGTTTTGAACAGCCTTTCCCCCTTATTGCCTATCAGAAGGCTGTGTGACCCTGACTGCTGCATGAGTATATTATTATAATATACGGAGTGCAGTAGCAGGGTCACTTTGTGGGGCTTCAGGGCTTCTTTCAGGAGAAGTTGAAAGAAATATATGTCAAATATAAGATAATGTGCCAAAATATGAAAGAGGCTTTGAAAACATTAGTACATATGAGTTCTCAACAGACAAAGAAGTAGCCACACAACTTTATATTTAGCTTTTCCAGCTCCTGGGTCCTGATTAGGGATGCAGCGGTTTCCGGTTTGAAGGTATACCACGGTTTGAAAAAGTCACGGTATCAAAACCGCTAAGATTTGCCGTCATACCTTCCCCACAGTATCAGCTGTTTCCCCAAAACAAAGTGCCCAGGTCGCTTGCAGAGTGCAGCTTACGCGGCCCCTCCCCCTTGCTGCATGCCTACCTAGACGCACAGTAGTGAGGAGCTGTCCCTGACTGTGTTTACAACCGTGTGTGTGATAAAGCAGGAGAACGCAAGGACCCCCCAAACCCCCCCCCCCCCATCTAAAAAGACGACGTCGGCTGTATGGGAATATTTAGGCTATTGTAAAAACACAGATGGTCCGCAGATAAAGGTCCGCAATACCGCGATACCGCGAAACCGTGGTATTTTTGTCCAAAGTTATCATACCATCAAAAACTCATACCGCTGCATCCCTAGTCCTGATACAAGTTCGCCTTCCTGTCTTACTGGGAAAAAATGTGTTCATTATACAGAGGATGATGTCATTGTGATACACATGTTTACTTTACTTTTAAGTTCCTTCCCCATTAAAAAACTGCTGAAAGTAAACGAAATATTCCTGAAAGAAGAAGTTGGTCTCGTAGGGATGACATATTTGTATTCACCTTATTCACCACGCCCACTTTTTCTCTCTTCCGCGTTCAACGCAAACGTATTTGTTCTTCCGGTTCAGCGCTAGTTGCCTTCTGGCTAATAATATTAGCCACTAGTTAGTTATGTTATATGGCAGTAAAATGCCACTGAATGACCAAATTGATATAACCTTTAACCATGTCGAGTAACACTGATTCCATACGGATCATCAGCGTTAGTTTGTTGTTTATAACGTGGCTATATTCATAACGTTTCTATCTCGGATGCGTTATTTCGAATCGCACATAGGTTACGCAACCTAACATAGGTGCGCAACCTAACGTCCACTCCACTAACGTCATCTTAAGAGCACAATATTCCTGGAATGCAAGTTTAACTAAACAGTTACATGTCCTCTGCATTCTACATAAAATTAAGATATTACGGGTTGTTTTATTTTGTATGTTACATACGTATTGGCCAAGATATGTTAGTTTATGGGGGAGTAATTTTGCCTCTTTAGAGGGGTTGTGTGCGCGGCCATTTTGCCTGCGGGGTTTTTGGCAAGTCAAAACGGAAATACTATTACAAAATGACGTAATGCGGAAGCGTCCATGTGTGGGCAAAGAATAAGGTGAATAGGCGGAAGGCGGAAGTCCTGGACTTCCTGGATCTTACGGGGAAAATTCAATGGGGTTTTAGAATGGGGATTTCACTTAAATGCATAAAATAAGGTCTGTGGTTAACAAATATTTATGGGAGCGGTAATTTGGGTTCAGCAGGATAATCTTCACAAACGTGAATCACTTTTATGACTTTTGAAACGTAGGCATAAAAGTGATTCACATTCATGAAGATTATCCTGCTGAACCCAAATTACCACTCCCATAAACTTTTGTTAACCACAGACCTTATTGTATGCATTGAAGTGAAATCCCCATTCTAAAACACCATTGACTTTTCCCTGTAAGATCCAGGAAGTCCGGGACGTCCGCCTTATGACTACAAAAATACATCATCCTTGCGGTACTCTATTGTTTTACCCATTTAAAAATAACAGCTGAAAGTAAACGAAATATACCTGAAAGAAGAAGTTGGTCTCTCATATTCTGGAATGTTTTGAGATCACTGCCAAGAAGCTGAGTAAACGGAGTACTTGATGTCTGGCCTGTCTGTTTATATGGTAAACTGAGTACTTAATGTCTGGCCTGTCTGTTTATATGGTAAACTGAGTACTTGATGTCTGGCCTGTCTGTTTTTCTTGTCAGTTAACAACAGTTAATGACAAGATGGCAGAGTACACAAACACGCCTGGAGCTTCGTCACACAATGCAGCACTGATGCACACCTTACAGAGACACAGAGACATCTTACAGGTAAATAAAATAAACTCACTTTCGTCATTTTCTGGAGCTGTCATCTTCTGTCAGCTTGCCCTGTAAGCCTATATAGTAGAAATGTGTTTATCCAAACCTCACACTTCTGAGATGTGTCTATTGAATGTGATTATTGGTGCTAGCAGCCTGTTTCTCCATCCTGTAGGATTACACACGAGTTCTGTTTCTCCATCCTGTAGGATTACACACGAGTTCTGTTTCTCCATCCTGTAGGATTACACACACGAGTTCCACAAAACCAAAAGCAACTTCCTCAGCCTGAGAGAGCGAGAAGACCTGCTGGGCTCCGTCCACAGAGACATCGAGTGAGTTTATACAATTCATATATATATATATATATATATATATATATATATATATATATATATATATATATATATATATATATATACCGGTATATATATATATATATAACCCCTATACCCTCTAATACAGTGGTTCTCAAAGTGGGGTCCCCAGCAAAAGGGGGATCGTTTATTTTCACTATAATTCCATCCATAGTAACACAATGACAGAATGTAGGACTATTTTGGTCATGGGTTTCATACGCTTTCTGTAATAAAACATCTAAAAGCAAAAGCTGTATCAGATAGAGAAGCGAGCTTGTGACCGGAAGGTCGTCGGTTCAATCCCCGGGACCGGCAGGATAAATCTGGCTGGGGAAAGTGAAAAGGCAGCGCTTGCCCCTCCCTCCTTACCACCACTGAGGTGCCCTTGAGCAAGGCCCTTAACCACAACTGCTCCAGACAGTGGAGCTGCTCAGTGGCCAGCAGATCAGACTGTGGTTGTACTGGTCAGCTTCCAGGTGTGAATGTGTCTGTGTGAATGTGAACAGGGCACTCCTGAAAAAGAGAGCATTGCTGTCAGTGAGACTCCCCCTGTATAAATAAAGGTAAAAAAAAGAAAAAAAAGAAGCTGTATCAGATAGGGACCCTGAGACAAAGTCTCTGTGGTCTATTTTGTGTCAGTTTAGGGGTCCTTGACGTGAAACAGTTTGAAAACCACTGCTCTAATAATCTTCCTCCCTCTTATCTTGTAATATCCTCTTTCCCTCTCCTCATCTTATTAGCCCCTCCCCCTCTGTCTGTCTGTCTCCCCCCTTTCTCTCTCTCTCTGGCCCCTCCCCCTCTGTCTGTCTGTCTCCCCCCTCTCTCTCTCTCTCTCTCTCTCTCTCTCTCTGGGGAGATTCTTCCTAAGTGCCTCCTACAGTAAATCAAACCGCAAGGCTTTCATTCAGGCCGAGCTGAGAGAGAGAGAGAGAGAGAGAGAGAGAGAGTGCTTACGTCTGGCCCGCCCGCCCGGTCCAGAGAAAGGCTTTATCAGAGAAGAACAGAGCGACAGATGCACGGCAGAGAGAGAGAAAGAGAGGTTGCACTGATTCTGATTTAGGTGTTGACCGATTGTAAAGATGATGAGTCCGAATCCGAACAAGGACCAGAAGAGGTGTGAGAGGTGTGGAGGAATGGAAGAGAAACAACGGACGATTGATAGATGGTTAGTCTGAGATGAGGAGGAGGAGGAGATGGTGTAAATAAAAGATGGAGCACAGAGTTGTTGTGGGCAGATGTAAAGCCGAGCTAATGACTTAAAAGCTTGAATGCAGGAAGTCCCATAATCACAGGCCAGAGTCCTCAGTTAAAGGGAGGGAGAGAGAGAGCGTCTGTTGACAGAGAATCTTGCAGCAATACGGGGAAAAAGACACGCACATCCAAAAGACACTGGGATTGGTGTGCTGGATCAAAAAGACCTTGCAAAGTAGAGAAAAGAAGGATTCACATGCACCATTAAAGGCTTTTTCTTGTGAGCGTGCTGCGTGACATTTTGAAAGCGTCTGAGGAAGAGCTTCGGCTCAAAACGTCACACACAATAAAAAGGCTTTAAACGGGAGCTCCGTGGTGTGGAGCCCCCCCCCCCCTCCCCCATTTTTATCCCCCATTAGTGCTAATTTTAATTTATTTATCCTGGTTGCTACTCCACCCTCTGCCAATCTGTGGAGAGCCAAAACTGGTTCCATGCTTCCTCCGAGACATGGGCAGTTAGCCAGCCGCTTCTTTTCACCTGACAGGGGAAGCTTCACCGGTAGGACATAGCACGTGGGAGGATCACGCTATTCCTACGAGTTCCCCTCCCTCCGAACAGGCGCCCCTAACGAGCAGAGGAGGAACCACATCAGCGACCAGGATATTGCATGTTTTGGTGAAGGGGGTTCCTATATGAAGGAAACCCCCAGGGGGCACGGGGAGAAGAACATGCAAACTCCACACAGAAAGGCCCTTTTGACGACCCCGCCCGGGCGGCGGGCACTCGAGGACATGCGGACGGGCACGCACTCCTTCAGCGCTCACAGCGTCCCAGGTGGGAATCGAACCCAGGACCTTCTAGCTGTGAGGCGACAGCGCTTACCACTGCACCACCGTCCCCCCGCGAGGGTTATGCTTTTGATATCGATTCCTCTCTTCCTTCTCTGCTTTTCCCTACCCAGTTTCTCATGTTTTTCCTTATTTGTTTGGATATATTTCTTCTTCTTTTTTGGCTTTTCCCCCCACATCATACATCTTTTCATTATTAATATTTTCTTTGCCTCAGTTATAATTGACATATTTTCATGCTTTTCATTCATGTATTTCTACTTGATAGGTTCTTGTGTGGTAACTGTCAGTTGCATTTGCCATCTAGATTCTGTTTTCTCTATGCTACTCCCCATTAGGGGTGTGCCACCTTAGGCACCTCACGATTCGATTCGATTACGATTAAGGGCGTGCTACGATTCGATTATTAAACGATTATTACGATTAATCACGATTTTCGATGCATCTTTTTCACCAAACAGGATTTTTTTTAAGCAAGGTATATTTGTCAGTATTAGGGGTGTCACAATATATCGTCCCACGAAATTTCGCGATAGTAAAACGTCACGATATGTATCGTTGAGATGAAATCTCATATCGTGATTTTTTTTTTTTTTTTTAAATAGACAAAGAAACGTCTTTGTTTGTTGAAGTTCAATGTGTGGAAAGTAGTTCAGTTGAACAAGTCTCTGAAGAGACACATGAGAAGTTATACAGGAGAGAAACCATTCAATTGAGTTTCTGGCAAAACTGTTTACTTGACAGGAAAAATTGAAGATGCATAAAAAATAGACTAAGAAAAGTCTTGTTGTTTGAGTTTGAAGAAAAACTGAAGATGCATAATGAGAATTTATACTGCTGAGAAACATTTTAGTTCAAAGTAAATCTAAGTGACGGTGTAACTCATTCTATTTCAAGATAAGCCTTATCTCCAATCTCATGTTTTTTCTAGTTGTTATTGTAATAACAATTTCCCACAACAGCATGTTTTGTATTTGTGCATTTCAAATAAAATACTACTTTTCCAGTCATATATTGTCATTATTCAAGTTTAAAAAAATATTGTTAAAATCGTATCGTATCGTTATCGTGAACCCAGTATCGTGATACGTATCGTATCGTGAACTGAGTGTATCGTGACACCCCTAGTCAGTATCCATTAATTAAAGTAAACAAACAAATGTACCTCCATTATCTTCAGTTGCGACTGAAGTCCACGCATCACATGTTACAGCCACCCTGCATGCTTTCTTCAGTGATTCCAGTTTCCAGTACTTCGGTTTTGGTCTCGTTTTACAGTTAAGGAACTGCTTTCCGGGCGAAATACCGTATCTTTTGCAAATAAAGCAAAAAAGAAATTGCAAAAAAAGAAAAAAAAAGAAAAAGAAAAATTGCAATTTTTTGCAAATCGATAATCGAACATTGTTAATCGATTTTAATCATCACGTGACTCATCGCGATGCATCTAAAAAACGATTAATCGGCCCTACTCCCCATAGGGATTATTGATTTAATCTCATACCATGTATCTTTCTGTTTCTCATTCTATCTGTGTGTGTGTGTGTGTGTGTGTGTGTGTGTGTGTGTGTGTGTGTGTGTGTGTGTGTGTGTGTGTGTGTGTGTGTGTCTCTCTCTCTCTCTCTCTCTCTCTCTCTCTCTCAGGTCCTATAAGAGCGGCACAGGTGTGAATAACAGACGGACTGAGCTCTTCCTGAAGGAACACGATCATCTGAGAAAGTAAGAGATTGGACTGAAAACAACTTATAATAAACACATAAACATAAACATATAAACATAAACACATAAACACTTTAACGCGGGAATATAAATAATTATTTGCATTTTCAAGCAGACCACGGGGGCTTTTAGGTTGTATATTATATTCAATTGGTTGCAGTTTAGGATCTGAGTCCAGTACAACAAAGACTCCACTGGGAGTGGGAACAATGTAGCATCAGTCTGACAGTGTTGTACCTGCACAGTCTTAAAAAGTCCTGTGTGGGTACCAGATGTACTCAGCCTGCCAGTACGTGGGCATAACATGCTAAAAAATGTCCGGCAGCTATAGATTAGCTAACAAGCTAAGATACTGATGTTATCAGTCATTTTGGCACGTTAATAGTCACGTTAAAAATATGAATCATACAAACATTCAATCATCAGGATTCAAGTGTACAGGCGCATTTCTCATGAACATGAGCCTTGCTTTTTGAAAATAACTGTTGTGAGAGCGTAAAAATACACTAGGTAATGTACACTAATAACTAGGGGTGGGGGAAAAAATCGATTCACCTAAGTATCGCGATTTTTAATGTCACGATTTTTTGAATCGATCTTTTATTCCAGAATCGATAATCGCAATGACTGCAATGGGGTGCTTGCAGTCAGGCCACTCACTGAACAGCAGGCCAGACGCCACCTACTGGTTTACTAGTGGTTTTATTACTTTATTAGTTAGTCTGAAGTAATAATTACACTTAATGCACCCACTTAACACAGGGTTAAAGTGGGTGCATCTCATTGTAAAATTGGACTTCAAACGGCCCAAATCTGGCTTCAAACGGCCCAAATTGGGCTTCAAACGGCCCAAATTTCATGCGCGTCGGCCCATATCGGCCTGGCCTGCTTGGTATCTAATGCCCGGCCTGAATTATGATCCCAGTCCGCCCCTGTTTTTAACTATATCGCCAGCCCTACTCATGATATAATATACAGTCTCTAGTGTATGATTCAACTTTTCCCATGTTCTAATCTAGTGTAAAAAAGCAAACAAACTAAAAAAAGAAAAGAAAAAAATAAACAAAAATCGCAATAAATCGTAATATCGAATCGCAATAATCGTAGAATCGCAATACTTAAGAATCGCAATATAAATCGAATCGGCACCCAAGAATCGTGATAGTATCGAATCGGGAGATAAGTGAATCGCCACAGCCCTACTAATAACACATATCTACCATTTTGTAACTGCATGAAATGTTACGATGGTAGCCTATAGTATGTTCTATATAATGCTTGTGTGCATAAGAAGTGTATTTTAGGATGATTGAATGTGTATGATTGGTATTTTTTAACTCATTGAGTGCCAAGGACGAGTATGTTCGTCAATTCAGATACTAACGTAGAGTGCCAAGGACGAGTATGTTCGTCAATTGCGTTTTTTGACGGTGGGACGTGGATCAAAGCCTCAGGCATCTCCTGTACAAATATTGTAGCTATTGAAGGTGTATAACCTATTTTACGGACTCATTAGGTGGCGACAGTGCTTAGAGAAAGGTCCGGAAAACAGCAGGAAAAAGCCCCGTGATGAAAGAGAAACCGCTCATGTTGCAGCCAGAGCCATATAGATCGCTCTGTCTGCAGCTGACGTTGGCTGCGAACAGCAGTCAATCCGCACCCACAACTGAGCCCCTCTGCCTCTGTCTGTCTGTCTGCATAGTTTCTCCACACGATTAGCCGCCAGAAAGGCAGCACCCGACGCCGAAGGGCCAAACCTTTCCCTGCAGTCCGGTTTGGCATTTCCGTGTCGCGCTGGGAGCCGGCGCACAAAAACGGAGCGCTCCGAAAATAGACTGGGTGCGTGTTAGGCTGTGTGTTAGTGTGGGGAGGAGTTTGCAGCTGAGGGGGGGAGAGGGGGGTGGGGCACGCAGGGCACCACACAACTACACCACGTCACTACATCAGAAAATATTAGCTTCAGACTCAGTGAATGTGCTTGAAATGCTTCATTTCACAAAAGGCGGAATAACTCAGCTTCTAATTTGAAACGTGTCTTTTTGCTCAAAACAACCTATCTTCTCCGGCTCATAACTAAAGAACGGAAAATGGTATCAATAAACCTTTTTTTGCAGATGATAGAAGAGAGTCTCATCGTTCTTTGTGCGTGTTCGCTGTTTACATAGTAATATCACACAATATTCTGTGGGCCTCGAGAAATCACTGAAAACGCTCTGAAACTCTGGCACTGGGAGCGCCCGTTCTCCAAAAGTGGCTGGCACTCAATGAGTTAATGTTATTTACATGCTCAAATGTCCAGCATCAGTAGCTTAGCCATAGACCATATGTTAGCTAAAGCTAAACAATGTCAATGAATGGCAAGCTAACTAGCCAACTACAGTAAAACCACAGTATCACAAGTCACAGCCATTTTGTGCATCACTTTAGAGGGGTCATTCCTATGTTCCCCGGGTCCTATGTTCCCCGGGTCCTATGTTCCCCGTTTTTAACACTCTCCATAACATTTGGGGTGTCTATCCGCTATGCCGACCACCCGCAATGCCGACCTTAGGTTTAGGCGTGAGGGGTGGGAGAGGTTAGGTTTTGGGTTAGGGTCTGGGGGAGGTTAGGAAGGGTTCTATGTTCCCCGGTCCCACAAAAACGGGGAACATAGGACCCGGGGAATATAGGACCCGGGGAACATAGGTACGCTCCCACTTTAGACTCCAAGCAGCTGTTTATTGTGGTAAAACACAGTGATATCAGGTCTTCTGTTTCATGCCAAGCTAAGGTGAAAGTCCCTCCATAGATCCACGTTTTTAGTTTTACCCCTGAGTTTGGTTACATGGCCCACGGTTGATCTGGCTGGTAAATCGGCTAGCGAGCTGCTAGCTAGCAATTTGTCCGTTAGCAAGCAAGCTAACGAGAGAACCCATTCTTATTCAGATACTGTATCTTGATGTAAGAGGTCAAGGGACTCCTTTGAAAATGGCCATGTCAGTTTTTCCCTCGCCAAATTTTTTTCCCAACTTTGGAACATTATTTAGCCCCCTTCCCGACAAGATAGCATGGCAACGGTACCAATGTTTTTTTTTTGTTCAATAAACAAAGTCTGGCAATAACAAACGGTACATTATACAAAAGATTCAGACTAAGCATTTACAAAATTGGAACAGACAATCAAATAAACAACAAAATAAAATAAAGCAAAAACATTAAGTCAGAGTTCTAAACAGGAATCAAGATATGCATGTTTTGGTAGACACTCCATGCTTGTTTGGTTTTAACATATTTCAAGGCTTTCTTAAAGTTAATTATCTCATTCATGAATACTAAGAACAGGGGTCTGGCATTTTGAAATCTACATCGGTGAATAAATTGTTTAGCCATAATAATTAAACTATTGTACATCATTTCAATTTGTTTATCTTTCATTATAACTCCAAATTTAATATCATTATATTCTAAATTGGGCGATTGAGGGTCTTTTTCAGATATCCAATTTTGAAACAATTCCGAAAAAGATCTAGAGTAATTACAAACAAAAAACAGATGCTCTACAGTCTCAATATCAGAATCACAAAATCTACAGTTGTTCATATCAAGGTTAAATCTTTGTCTCAGAAACTCATTACATGGATAAATATCATTCATTACTTTAAAGTGAGTGTCTTTAGCTTTGGGTGGGATGGAGAGTGAGGTATCTAGTTCGAATTCTAATTCTTATCTCTTCAGGATAATCTTTTAACAGATTTTTCCTTTTTATTGGTAAAGGGAAGATTACAGAAGTAAGAGTACTTCTTAGAAATTTGTTTGTGCATTTTTTCTCCTTAAATTTGATACCGTCAATACACAGTGAAGGTAGCTGTGGAACGAAAACATTATACAGCAACATCCCTTTAACCGTATTCACCATTGCTTGTGGAATCGGCTTAACTCATTGAGTGCCAATGACGTCTAAAGACGTCAATTCAAATAGTAACGTAGAGTGCCAATGACGTCTAAAGACGTCAATTCAAATAGTAACGTAGAGTGCCAATGACGTCTAAAGACGTCAATTGCGTTTTTTGACGGTGGGACGTGGATCAAAGCCAGATGCATCTCCTGTAAAAATATGGTGGATGTTGAAGGTGTACAAGCTATTTTACGGACCCATTAGGTGGCGACAGTGCTCTCCAGATTAGAGAAAGGTGAGGAAAAACAGCAGAAGAAGCCCCGTGATGAAACGGAAACCGATGCATGCTGGAGCCAGAGCCGTATAGATTGCTCTGGCTGGAGCTAACGTTAGCTGCGAACAGCAGCCAATCCGCTCCCACAACTGAGCCCCTCTGTCTCTGCTGCATAGTTTCTCCACACGATTAGCCGCCAGAAAAGCAGCACCCGACACGGAAAAGCCAAACCATTCTCAGCAGTCCGGTTTGGCTTTTCGGTGTCGCGCTGGGAGCCGGCGCACAAAAACGGCGGAGCGCTCCGAAAATAGACGCTGGGTGCGTGTTAGGCTGTGTGTTAGTGTGGGGATGAGTTTCTCCCAGCTCCGCTGGCATGCAGGCTGTGTGTTAGTGTGGGGGTGAGTTTCTCCCAGCTCCGCCGGCATGCAGGCTGTGTGTTAGTGTGGGGATGAGTTTATCCCAGCTCCATGCAGAGATTCGTCGCCTGACGCAGGTAGCAGAGATTCGAGCAGAGCCACCAGAGACACTCCCACGGAGGAGGAGTTTGCAGTTGAGGGGAGTGGGGCACGCAGGGCACCACACAACTACACCACGTCACTACATCAGAAAATATTAGCTTCAGAGTCAGTGATGTGCTTGAAATGCTTCATTTCACAAAAGGCTCATTATCTCAGCTTCTAGTTTGAAACGTCTGTTTTTGGTGAAAACAACCTATCTTCTACTGCTGATAACTAAAGAACGGAAAATGATATCAATAAACTTTTTTTTGCTGATGATACAATAGAGTCTCATCGTTCTTTGGGCGTGTTCGGTGTTTACATAGTAATATCACACAATATTCTGTGGGCCTCGAGAAATCACTGAAAACGCTCTGAAACTCTGGCACTGGGAGCGCCCGTTCTCCAAAAGTGGCTGGCACTCAATGAGTTAATAACCACCGAGTATTGTCTTTTTGTGCAATTCACATTGTATTTATCAATAAACGTATTATACTCGAGAAGATTACCATTTGAATCCATTAAATGCAAAATCGACCAAATACCTTTCTCCATCCAGTCACAGTAACACAAAGATTTTCTTTTAAATAAAATATAACGATTATTCCAGATCGGTGGTAAGCAAGGGTACCAATGTATGCCTTAGGTCTTCTAGTTTCAGTGGATAGCAGAAACTTTCCTCTGGCTTTAAAACGCAGCCCACTGATTTGTATCACTCTGAAAATGAGAGAAATGACCAGTCGGCAGGTGGCAGCACAGCGGGAGAAAGGCTTAAAAATAGGGATACTCCTGTGAAAATAGGTATAGGTATAACTACACACTACACGCACCCAACCGTGATGCCCATGCTATGACGTCACTGGACCAATACATGTACCGTGACACCTCTAGTTGGCAGCTATGTGATGTGCTTTCTGTGTTTCCCCCCTAACCCCCCTAAAAAATGGTAAATTGACTGGAAGGCCGAACTTGAATGAGGACTGTCTGGGGCCACATTTGACCGTCCCTGGAGTAGCTACTAAATCTATGGCTCTGCAGGCAGAGTTGTAAAGACAACGTTAGGTGTGTTTACGTTGACTAAAGTGAATGTTTTCTAATTGATAATTAGATCAATCACCTAAAGACTTTTCAAACATATTTCATTGCAGGATGACGTCTTCTTTGTTGTGTTTGTGAGGGACAGATTTTATAGTATTCAATCTTTTATTATATATTTTTTACCCCTAAAATAACATTTTACTTCAGTAATGTACAACACTGATCTATATATATGATATATAATATAATTCATATCATATAATATGATATAATATAATATAGTGTTTAGGTGATTGATTAAAATACACAAAAACATTGGGCTAAACAGGGGTAAATAGCCTATTTATTTTAGGGGTAAAAAAAATTCTTAAAATCAAACACGTATTTGATTTTATAGCATCTAGGTAATTGATTAAAGAAAAGATTTATTAAAACATTTCCTTTCACTTTCCGTCAATCTAACAACTCGTAGCGAGCCCCCCCCCCCCCCCCCCGACTCCCGACTGCGTCTTTGTTCGGTGGCGCCAGGCACTCTGGGTATTATGGTGGCATGGTTAGATTTAGTAGCTCCCCCTGGAGTAGATGGTTGTGTGTGTGTGTGTGTGTGTGCGTGTGCGTGTGCGTGCGTGTGTGTGTGTGTGTGTGTGTGTGTGTGTGTGTGTGGTGCACACACACGCACGCACACGCACACACACACACACACACACACACACAAATGTCCTTGATTGAATGGACATGTCATCACTCACCTCACCTCAGCTTGTGGCTGTGGATGTTTGCCTCAAGCTCTTTCCTGTAACTGGACTGAGATAGTAAACGGTAAAAAAAAAATAAGAAAGAAAAAAGGGAGCAGAATGACATCAGAAGAAGACAGTGAAGGAGGAAAATGTGACAAAAAGGGTGGAATGGAGCAGAAATCAAAGTGGATGATGGATGAGAGGGAAGGCAGAGGACAGCAGTGGTTGCATAGAGGGAGAGGAGAGGTGGACAGATGGATGGGTGGAGGCTCCACTCAGCCCGGACCCAACACTTACCTAAGCTAATGGCAGCTGATCTGTATGTGTTCAGCGTATGTTTCATGTCGTCCGGCTGTGTTTCACCTACATGGGATTTTTTTTTTTACGGCTTCATCGTTAAAAGGGTTTTAGAAACAAACTGTTCACATTCTCTTTGGTTTAGGTATTTAAAATGCTTTAAACTGACTGTTTTTCTTTTTACCCTCAACATTTCATATTCACAGCTCAGATAGTCTTATTGACAATGCAATAAGGTAAGGTCTATTCTTCTCTCTCTTTCCTCCTTTCTTCTCTTGATCTTTCTCTGTGTCTCTCTCTCACACACACACACACACACACACACACACACACACACACTACAAGTAAACACAGCACGTTCAGGTCTGTTAAAACAGACCATCATATCTTCCTACTAGTGATGCGCGGGTAACCCAGAACCCGCCGGGTCCCGCAGGCTGGCGGTCTGCGTTGGCAAATTATGAAAATATCGCAGGTGCGGGCGGGGCAGGCTCAGAACGTGACAAAGCAACATTATTAAATAATTTAGTTAGAGCAGTGAAACACGCAGAGTAACCCTTTATCTCTCACACATAGCCTACACACAATCAGTCTGAAGCCATCTACAGCAGTCCACCTGCTGCACTCTCTATAGCCTACATGGTGGAGTAAAGAAACGCTTCAAATGAGGTAGCCTATGTGCTCTCAAAACAAACATTTTGGAAGGATTAGTCACTGTAATTATTATTTGAAGTGTCCATAAAACGAATGCCACCGCAGATTTCCTCTGTGGACTCGACTGTGATCTGTTTGTCAACTTTACTGCAACGTGACCAATTGAGAGCGCACGAGGTAATTAAAACAAATGGGAAAGAATAAGAACTGTTTCTGTAGCCTACATCTACCTGCTACCTCCATTTGAAGACCCTGGATTAATTGAAGAAAGACAGATAATAGCTGAGTTTGTAGCGCCGACGAAGCAGAAAGAACTCAACGACATGAAAGCAGCCGCGCAACGCATCCAGAGCAGTGCAACTGTTGTCGCACACCGGCACGCATGTGTGTGTCTGTGTGTGAGAGAGAAAGAGAGGGAGGCAGAGTTTGGACACCTAGGAGAGCTCTGCTGCACTCCAGCATGAGTCTGGAGACATATTACATTAAATTGGCCATTTGCGGGCTGCTGGGTTGGGTTGGGTTGGGCATTTTCAGATATTTTAACAGGCCGGGCGGTGCGGTCTGGCTCCAATGACGGGGTTGGGTTGGGTGCGGGTGTTAAAGAAAACCGACCCGCGCATCACTACTTCCTACTCTTTTGTCCTCTTAGTCGAACCATTAAAAGCAACTTAATGAGATGATGTGAGGACGTTAATATGCCACTTTCCTGGCTCTAATCTCTCATGCTCTCTCTCTCCCTCCAGTATTGCCATGGCTACCAAAGAGAGCATCACATTTCAGCGTGGGATGCTGAAGTCCATTCAGACCAGGGTCACGACTTTGGCCAGTATCCTTTCAACCATGTTTACAAGTTGTGCCACTCATTTCTCTCCCCGCCCTCTGACACCCAGCTGGCCTATCCACCTTATTTCTAGCGGCCATGATGCCTATGCGTTTTTCTTCCGGTGTGATCCTCCCAGCCTTGTTGCTGACAGCTTGACACCCATCTGGGCGAACGGAGCAAATCACTAATCAGGTCCAGCTTGGCAAAAATCTCGTCGATAAATATCCCTTTAAGAGCGCAGTGCGCAGCCTACTGTGGCTAATGTTAGCAGCTAGCTAGCTATGTTACATGGCAGTAAAATGCCACTAAATGACCAAATTGATTTAACTTTTAACACTGTTACCATACGGACTCCCAGCGTTGGTTAGTTGTTTATAACGTGACTATATTATAACTTTTATAATGTACTCACAGTTTCCGGTTTATAATTCGGCTCTGCAGCCAAAGAGTATAACAAAGGAAAATGGCAAGCTGCAACAATGAGTCACGTTAAATCGGAACTTGTACCCACAATTATTTGCACAGTGGGGCATTCAAAAATAAGGTGGATAGGATGGCTTAATTTATTTTTCCCGTTGTGTTATGACGACTCCTGTCTGTTTTCTCTCCCCGCCCTCTGACACACAGCTGGCCTATTAGGATGGCTTCATGTATTTTTCCTGTTGTGTTATGATTAGGGATGTTTGATATTGGCTTTTTTACCGATATCCGATAATGTCCAACTCTTAATTTCCGATACCGATATCAACCGATATCTACCGATATAAGCAGGCTTTTTTTTCACCAAAATTTCAGGTAAAAAGTTACATAATGTAGCTTAATGTAGCTGAAGAGTTTAATATATAATATGCATGTTGTGTTAAAGTTGTAAGTGTTATTGGGGCAGTGGTGGCCCAACGGTTAGAGAAGCGAGCTTGTGACCAGAAGGTCGTCGGTTCAATCCCCGGGACTGGCAGGATAAATCTGGGTGGGGAAAGTGAAAAGGCAGCGCTTGCCCCTCCCTCATTACCACCACTGAGGTGCCCTTGAGCAAGGCCCTTAACCCATTGATACCTGATGCAGCATTTGTGTGTGTATCCCGTTCACGGTCTTAAAGGGATACACACACAAATGAGGGATATACACGCAAATGCTGCATCCGGTATCAATGGGTTAACCCCAACCGCTCCAGTGGAGCTGCTCAGTGGCCAACAGATCAGACTGTGGTTGTACTGGTCAGCTTCCAGGTATGAATGTGTGCGTGAATGTGAACAGGGCACTCCTGAAAAAGAGCATTGCTCTCAGTGAGACTCCCCCTGTATTAAAAGATATATATATATATATATATATCTGCATGAAAACCGATACCGATATTTTCCGATATGAATTTTTTACGCTAATATCGGCCGATAATATCGGACATCCCTAGTTATGATGACTCCTGTCTGTTTTCTCTCCTGCTTTCTTTTTGTCTCTCTATCCCTGTCTTTCTCTCGCTCGCATTTCAATGCTTCAGTAATTTCCTTCACCGCTCTCCCTCGTCCTTCAGATCGTTTCCCAGCCATCAACGGTCTCATCCAGCGAATCAATTTACGCAAGAGGCGGGACACTTTGATTCTAGGCGGAGTGATTGGAGTGTGTACCATCCTCCTGTTGCTCTACACCTTCCACTGATTTGCTGGTCAACTGGCAGCAAAGTCTGATGGACAGGTCCTCTCTTTAACAACTGAGAAATATCCATTTTAAATGGGGTCCGGTGTGTTAGAGACTTTGTTTATATTTTCAAATATTCCTCCTTATCTTTTAAATTCCTTGACTTCAAAAACAAGAGTTTAAACAGTGAATGAGGAGAACAGGTCACATAAAAAATAAATCAATTTAAATCGAAAGACTGAAAGTGTTTCAACGCTCATATCGGACCAAAGCAAATTCTAATAATGAACCTGATGTATCTTGTATCTAGATAACGTTGATTATTTATTCTATGAATTATATTTTTATCTGGGAATGTGAATATTCCTGCATATGTCCTGTTGTAATTTTCTACATGTAGATGTGTGGAGAACTCATTCTGTGGGACTGTGTGAGATTGATGTCATACTTTTTACATGATATTGGTGGTACCTAATAAAAGAATGGTGATGAGCTCACTTTCAAGTTCCTCATGCTTGTTCAAGTTTATTTCAGACATGCAAAACTATGGCACAGTAAACCAATCATACAGTATAAATGTATAAACATACATCAACATAATCAGAGTGCCAAGAACAGTGCATAGGCTACTGTACAGGGAACACCCCCTGCAGTACAGTATATTGTAAACTAATGAGGTTTAGAGATCCAGGCAGTTCGGTAGAGTTTCAACTCAGTCCGATTTCATGACCGTGCAAAGCAAGCTATCGAGGTGATGGGGAGGAGTTGTGGTATAATCATACACATACAGTACATTACATGTTTTTTATTTCTTTCTGATTTCCCCCCAATAGAACTGAACAGTCATGTGACATTTCTTGCCCCGGAAGAGAGTTCCCCATTCATTTCTCCATGGACATTTTGAATAATCCTTATATAAAGAGTTTTGAGGCTGGAACCAAGCTAACCCGTGACCTACTGAATCGTGAGTGACCATAAAACATTTCAGTTGGAGCAAAAACAAAAAATACCGATGGGGGGAATCGAAAATTCTCATTATAGAAGGATTTTTCTAAATCTCTATGGAGAAATGAATGAGGAACTCTCTTCCGGGGCAAGAAATGTCACGTGACTGTTCAGCTCTATGGTAATTTTTTCCCCCCCTGCTGTCCCGTTCGCTGCACCCCCTCTGCTGATCTGGTGAGCCGTAGAGTATAGCCGCTTTTTTTCACCCGTCACCCAGCGGGGAGCTTCACCGGCAGGACAGGTATTCCCACCAGTTCCCTTCTGCCCCGAACAGGTGCCCTGACCGACCAAAGGTGGTGCTACTGCAGCGACCAGGACGCATACCCTCAATCCGGCTTCCCAGCCACAGACACAGCCAATCGTGCCTGTATGGACACCCGACCGAGCCGGAGGTAACACGGGGGCGCGAACCTGCGACCCTCGTGTTGGTAGGCAAGGAATCTACCACTACACTACCCGGACACCTTCCATTACATGATGTGTTAGTGTATGAAATCAGCTTTGACAACTTCCCACAGCCACAGAATTCTTGTGCCATTACAGAAGAGGAAAACACTTGGTCAGTGTTATACAGTGTTGGGCAAGTTACTTTCAAAATGTAATATACTACATATTACTAGTTACTTTCATTTGAAAGTAATAAGTTACTTTACAATATTACTTTCTGTGTAGAGTAACTCGTTACTTATTACACTACTTTTGCATTACTTTTACCAAAACAACAGCAGCAGCAGAATGACATTGCCGCCCCGGAACCATCCCGAAAAATAATTTCAACCGCCTTGAAATCAGTGTAAACCATCCAAAATTCTAAATGTTATTCTTTTCCTTTGTTATTGTCATCTGTAGTGGTTATTTGCAAAAAACACACAGTTTGATTAGGAAATAATTGTATCTTTTTTAAATGTGTGCTTTGATTTGATCAAAACTTTGATCAAATCTTTGTTACTTGAGTTACTTGACAAAGTAACTGGTATAATATTACTGAAATCCTATAAGTAATAAGTTATATTACTGAGTTACTAAAAGTAATATATTACATGTAATATGTTACTTTTGTAATGAGTTACCCCCAACACTGGTGTTATAAAAGACGTTGCAAATATTAAGACAAACAGGGACCAGGAATTGGTGGGATTGCGGATTGATAGCTAAATATATTACTGGAGGAGCACTGATAACATGTTTTAGCTGAGCACACAAATGAGTACCGAGTCCTCACTGATACCAAATACCAATCTTAGTGCCCCCCCCCCCCCACACACACACACTTTTTGTTGACAGTTTTGGCCATCCCACAACATTTTATCTAATCAAATCCTATTTCCCATCTAATTGTGTCTTTTGACTATTTCAATTGAATATCATCAACATCTAGTATTTGGTTCTTGGTATCTGTGGCCTTCATTGATACCAAGCGATCAATGCACAGCTGATTTGGACTGTGAATAGTTAGATTGGGCCTGCAGAATGTGCTGTCTGATGGTCCCACAAATGTGTGGAGCTTCCTTTTCCTTCATCCTATTGTTCCTGAGTTTGTCGGGAGGGGTTCCTGGACATGCCTGTTCCAAATGGCCTGCTACTTCTTTCCTCATTCTCTCCTTAGTCCATAGCAGAAATAGTAATAAGTGATACATTACAGTCCCTTTGGCTTTGATTTCAACTCAGTTTCTTTTTTTCTCTTTGGGTGATTTTGTGCTTTTTCATCTTGAAAAGAAATGTATCCTCCTGGCCTCTGTGCCATTTTCAAAACATAATGTATCTGCTGAGACCGCTGCTTCACCACACTTCACTTGGCATCATGGGCATCTGAGAGACAGAAGAGAGGAAGGAGACAATAAGAGAAGATATCAGAGATGCTGTCATTTTTTGCAAGTCCAAGTCAAGTCTCAAGTCCTCGGTCACAGGTCCAAGTCAAGTTTCAAGTCTTTGCTCACAAGTCCAAGTCAAGTCTCAAGTTGCTTATGGATGAGCACTCTAATCATCTGCTGGATGCCATCCGGTCTGCTTAGAACACTGCATAGCTAAAAGAAAGGAATTCAAAGCATGCTGTAGTATATCTTCACTCCTTGATTATTATTATACCATGGTCTGGGTGAATACTCGATTCTGATTGGTTGCAGGGTGTCCATTAATTTGTGTTAGAACACGGCTCTCTTGAATACTCAATTCTGATTGGTCAATCAACAAGATTCACCGGTCATTATTTCTCGACAACCGACAACCGACGTGGCTGCTCTGCCACACCTGGATTAATCAGTTGATAAGAGCATTTTGTCTGCAGACACTACTAATTAGGCCAACCAGTTGCAGCTGTGGTGTCTTGTGTGCCAATTACGAATGAAACCGTTTTGTCGTTGAAAACGCTATTAAAAAATCTATTTGAATAATTATTTTTGTCAGATTACTGAAATAATTTAGTTGTAGGCCGTGTTCTAAGCGGGATAATGTATAGTGAGCCGGTGATTACTGGAAATAATGACCTTCAGGTGAATGATCATTCACCTGTCGGTCATTATTTCACCAGTAATCACCGGCTCACAATACATTATCCCTTAGATAATGTACAGTGATAATGTACACCTAGCTAAATGATCTGTTCACCGTTCATATCAATGCGCCAGGATCACGACAGAGCCGTTTGAGCTGTATACCGCCGTTAATGCTTAATATGGCGCTTTTATAAGTTTAGGAAAAAATTTAGTCGGTCAAAGTAATTTAGATTACCCCTCTGTGCTCACTATCAAAATAATGGCTAGATTTTTGATTTTCGTTTTCGGAGATCTGGGGCTCTATCGTTGCAACGGCCTTAAAACAGCGCTTAGCGCCAGGCGCAGCGCAGATTAGTAGGTGTGGACCAGCGCACTCGATATTTTGGTGTCGGCGCTACATGCGGCCTTAAGCATTATAACCATGCCTTTTAAGCGTAGAATTATGCACGACCTGCTGATTGGAGAAGTGCAGTAAACTAATCACAAGCTTCCTTTTTAAGCTCCAATTCCACAGAGCGATCCAGTCCGGCTTAGGGCTGTCACTTTTTCCCAAAATAAAGTTTGAACGAACTTCGAATTGCCCGCAAAATGTTCGAATATATTCAAAGTTTTTTGGTTAATTATAAAAAAATAAAAAAATAAATGTTTTTTTTTGCAGGCCAGGCCACCGGGCATCGGCCCGACGTGCCCGATTATGCAGTCCGCGCCTGCCGATTACATCGTATAAATATATATAATATTATATCGCCGCTGTCGTTCCAGGACCTCGAATTTCCAAAACAGAAACTTTTCAGGAAGTAAAAAAAACCTGTTTGCTCTTAAACTACTGAACCAAATGTCATCAAAGTTGGCACATGTCTTAATTATAGTTAGTTTCCCGCTGAATGTGTCATTACTTTATAAATATCTGACCTGGATAAGCTCAAATGATGTTGTTTATATTATCAGTCCGACTTGGAAGCGCTTTCTCATGGCCAGTCAAGCGGGAGGCAGCCGCATCCTCATGCACGAGCCCCCAAGCTCCAGGCCGCGGGGGCGCGCGCAGGAGCAGCAGGATTGCCCCTCGCCTCTCATGGCTGAATGGGGGCTTTCGCATGGGGTGAGAAATAGTCTGACATAACGTAACGTTAACGTTACTTTATTCTCGTCAGAAAGCACTCCGATTTGCATGTTAAAACAAGTTTGCAGCCTAGGAATAACTGGAAAACATTTGATTGATATATTAACGTCAGAGGAAGCCAGGATGAGTCAAAACGATATGAGAAATACACAGCGCGTCTGCCGTGTGTCTTTTCCGGGTTTATTGTCCTGCGTGGGGGGGTACACACGGAGGTAGAGGGGGGATTTCGAGGTTTGACTGACAGATTGAGGGCGAATGGCGTTACGAGATTTACTCACAAGCTCGTTTTAATGCTTTTCCATTGGTTGCATTTGTTAAAAACCACACAGAGACGTGAAGGGTGACCAATGGCATTGATTCATGACAAAAAGTAAGAAAGTGAAAAAAGTGACATTCGAGGTCCTGGCCCGACACCGACGATATAAAATATTTAAAGAATATTAAAAAAAAAAATCCTCAGCTGTCCTCATGGTCCAGTCAGTCAGCTCCTCTCCGCTGCTGTGTTAGCTTGGATGCTCACAGTCACAACACTGCCTCACAAACTTGGCTGCATCCAATTCGAGACAACTTTTAGAAGAGACTAACGAGACAAATCTGGAGACTTTTTCTGACATGGGATAAACATTACCAGCAAGCAGCAGTTGGTTAATTTTGGTTAATTTTTATTTTTTTATTTTTTTATTAAAAAAATATATAATAATTCGAACATGGCAAATTACATTCGAACATGCCCCTCCTCCCCCACATTCGAAGTTAAATTCAAATTTCGAATAAAAAGTGACAGCCCTAGTCCGGCTTCAAAAGCCGAGGCGCTCTGAGCTCCCCCCTCCCTCTTTATATATATTATTCCATATTATTATGCTTCTCAAAACAATCTCACTGCAGTTTAAAGACTGCAAGCATGTAAATACGCTACACTATAGCAAGATCAAAGTGAAAAGAATGTTCTGCATCGCCTAGAAAAATATAGCCTATCCCTATGTCATGATGAGATTAGATTGGTGAAAGTTTGTCCAGAATGATATTGTTTTCTCTCGGTACCTTTTCTTCTCCCCTGCTGCACAGGTAGGATGATGCACATAAATATAGCCTACATTATGTAAAGTCATTGCATAAATGTGTTTTTATTGTAAAGGTACATGCAGGCGTGCGGGAACCTATCTCCCACAAGGAGGGCTGAAGCATATTCCCCGACCTGCGCGGCGCGTGCACGTGCAAGGTGGGCGGCACGGCGGCCGTCACTGTGTTATATCCCAAGACGCTCTTCACAACTTTCTGAGGCCTGATATCGTCTAGAAGCCATCAGAAAGTACTTCACAATGCCATGGAGGGCAATGTACAACATTTAAAGCTATCAATAAAAAGAAATGCGATACGTGCATGCCTGGAAACGGCTTGAGCGAATCTTTAATCAAACGTTTTAACGGAGGAAGACAGCGGGCGGGGATAACAGGCGACTCACATCCAGAATTGACATTCACTTCGAGTAACCTCTCCGTGGATTATATAGCCTATATGCCGAATTGAAGAGTGGCGCCTGGTAATCTATTTCATGTACCTCTGTATAATCAAGAAACTTTAAATAGTGTCAATGTTTTTCATAGCGAGACAACGGCACGCACGCATGGGTGGTGGTGTAGCAGATCAGCAGAGGCATAGTTTACAGCTTTTAACATCATGTTTTCCTCCTGGATCTTTTCTCTTTAGACCACCTCACATTTATTTGGGGAACGAGATTAATTCCCCCGTTTTAGGGTTTGACTGGTGTCTGGCGATGTTTTAATCACATCAATCAATGCACCTCCCCTTCAACCAACTCCATTATGTGCATAACGTAATGGCTGGAAACTCGCATAATTCAGCATTTTATTTTGCTGACTTTCTGAATACCACGATGATTTCATGATACCTTTGGATCATGGAAGACAAATGAGGGAGAAGACTCATCTCACTGTCACCACGATTGCAGATTTAACGTCCAAAACATCAGCATCATTGTGGATGTGAGTGGATCTACGTTTACTAGTTTAATATTATCCATTGCCTGGCCTCCCAGGATACCTCGTAATGTTGCATTTACCCTCATGCACATCGTTTGACCATTTTTTAATACTTATAACTGTATGAAACACCATAAAACCAGAGGAGAATCCCGATTTCTTATGCTTCTCTATGGAGCCCTAGGCTCAGCTTGTCCGAGTGTATGGTGGAGCTGCACGCGCTGTGATCTCACACACACTCTCTCATACATTCGATTCAAAGCTTTGTTGCGCTGTCCTCGGTGGCGTGCTGTTTCCCCAAACACTAATACAACACAGATAAAGTGGCTTTGGCAGTGACGCTGTCCGTGGTGCTGAAATCGATAGTCTGTAGTCGTCAACTTTAAAGCTGTTAGAATAGTGCAGCGGCAGATCGGGAGTTTCGCCAAGTGAAGATGCAGGGCTGGGGGGGGGGGCTGCGTCAGGAGAGTGCAGGGGCTGAGGCCGCCACCAGGGGGGGCTGCAGCCCAGGCAGCTCCCCACTTCCAGCGCTGTTGAGTACATGTGAAGTAAGCCAAGTCTTATTGGAGCGGACATCACAGTAGAACCGTGTTACGGCTATCACTCATCTATATCACGTTAACTTTGCGGGGGATATATATACCACCTGATTACATATATGTTTCACATAGGGTTGTGTTTTCATTTTTATGTTTTATTTTGTCCAATATTGAAATGTTCCAGAATTGCATCTTGTGTTAACATACATATTATTTATATCTCAGCTGTCAACTGTCAAACCCTCTGTTTACAACTGCAGCAAGCCAGCCAGGTGCTCTGGGAGAGCGCACGCGGTCTATCATTGAACGCACGCGCCTTTTACGTCTTACAAGACCCGCAGACGTTAACCTAATTCCCTGGAATGCGAGTTTAAGAGCCAGTTGCATTCTTAGACATTGCTGTTTGATTTATTTTCTATGTACATACAATTGGCCAAATTATTAGTTAGCTTGACTCTAGAATTGTGCCAGGTGCAGCAGGCACTAAGCGTCCATTTTATCCAATGATAGCCTAATCTTGAGCAGCCGACGGGACTATTTGTCTCGCCGGTTCTCAACTCATATTCAAGGTTATGAAAACTAGATTTTGATTGCAAAATGCATGAAAATATAAATGAATGGTCTTGTTTTGTTTCTTTGGCAAGTGACCATGGTATAAGTGGGTTAATGGACTCCGAGATGTCCAATATCAGAAATTAATGGACTTCGCGGAAGCAACCGTCCTCGGCTTTCGCCTTGGACAGTTCACGCCTCCGCGTCATCCATTAATTTCTGATAATGGACACCTCGTCATGCATTAACCCTTACTTATTATACAGTATCAGCAATGATTAGATGACATTAGTAGACATTTCCTTAATGTTTATATATATATATATATATATATATATATATATATATATATATGAAGATTGTTCACAAGTCTCAAATCACTGTTTCTGTGACTTAAGTCTGACTCAAGTCCAAGTCTCCAAGTCCCCATCTCTGGAAGATGCACAGTGTCTGTGTGTCGGTGCACTCTCTGTCTGTCTGTCTGTCTGTCTGTCTGTCTGTCTGTCAGTCTGTCAGTCTGTCTGTCTGTCAGTCACGCTCATCCATACCTATTGTGAGCACTGTGAAGATGATGACAGCCACACCCAGCAGCAAGGAAATACAGCTGAGCCGCATAGAAAGACGCCCGAATTTCCTCGCTCCTTCAATATCCCCTGTATGGAAGACAGACCTCGACTAAAGGGAGGCGGGGAGAGGGTATAGTAGCGGTGGGGAGTTAGGGGGTGTTCACCAAGTAGATATTCACATGCATCGTGCAACATAGCTGGAAAACAGTTTTAATTGACTATAGAGCTCAACAGTCACATGACATTTCTTGCCCCGGAAGTGAGTGTCCCATTCATTTTCTCCGACATTTCAAAAAACCTTAGGCTATATAACGAGTTTCAAGGCGGTCGAAATCGAGGCGGTCGAAATCAAAAATTCTTCGCCTAACCCTAACCCTATGGCCTTTAATCATTAGTTAATAATTAATTAATGATTAGTTAAAGTCAGTTCTGAGTATAGTAGCCTAGTTAATCATTAGTTAATCATTAGTTAAAGTGACATTGTGAGTATGGTAGTTAAAGATTAGTTGTCAGTTCCAGAGTAATTACTCATTAGTAAATGGTTAATTAATGGTTAGTTAATGGTCAGTTTGTGAGAATAGTAGTCAATCGTTAGTTAATCATTAGGCTAAAGGGCAGTTTAGAGTCCGGCGATCATAGCCCAACGGGCATCGCTGAATGTGACGTCCATTCCAGTATCTTTTTGGACGCTATCGCTCGTAAAAAGTATAAACACCTAGGCGATAGGAGAACGCATCGCAGAGGCGCAGAGCAGGATGTGTTGTGATATTTTCACATGGATTGATGCCGGACGGACAGACAGAGAAGCTAGCCAGTCAAGGTATAACGTTACCATTTTGATTGCAACATTGCAAAACTGTCTATCTGCTTGCTAACATGCTGTATGATTATCCATGCTAACGATGTGGTAGCTGTTACTTACCGTCTGTGTTGAGAATGTCCGCTTTCCAGGCATTTTGCCTTTTTAACAGCATCTTTAGAATCTGCCCGGTCGTTAGCCCAAAGGCTCGGGAACCGTGTCCTTGTGTTTATTACGTTTTTCAACAAATATGTGATCTTCTTCCATTGTTAATTCAACTAGCTAGCTAACTAGTGGCTTCAGAAACTGCAGTAGGAGAGAAACAAATGATGGTTGTCATGACAACGAAGCTAACGATGGGGTCAAAGTTGAATCCAGATGAAGTCTTGACGATGGTCCCAACGTTCATCACAACGATGGGATATCGCCCGTCGCTGGAAGTATAAACATTTGACGTTATCACCGACCAACGATGGAATGTGATCATGGTCGGTCGCAACGACCATAAATCGCTGGACTCTAAACTGCCCTTAATTATTAGGCTACCTGTCCATTTAATAGTTACTCTTTTTGTGTAGCCTACCCTATTGTAAAGTGATGCATCATATTGAGTAGTTCACGAGTAGCCTACTGTATCATTAGCCTACTTAATTATTACCCGTCCATTAGTTACTCTTTAAAGTTTGTGTGTACCCTACTCTAAAGTGCGATGCATCATACTCAGTAGTTTATGACTACTGAATCATTAGCCTACTTAACGGGTTGGGTTGGTTCCAGCCTTAAAACTCGTTATATAGGCCTAAAGATTTTTCATAATGTCTACGGAGAAAATGAATGGGAAACTCACATCCAGGGCCAAAGATGTCACGTGATGGTTGAGCTCTATAGGCCTACAGCTTCCATACATTTACTTTTTCATGTCAAGGACCCTTAAACTGACAAATTAGACCACTGACCCCATCTGATAAGATTTTGCGCAGGGTCCCCCACCTGATAAGATTTTTGCTTTTAGATGTTTTAAAGTGTATGAAGCCCATGACCAAAATATTCATACATTTTGTTATTGTATTAGGCCCTAGGCCTACTTATTGATGGAATATATAGGCCTAGTGGAAATAAATTAGCCGCCCTTTTGACCCCTTCGAACCCCATCAAGGACCCCTGGGGGTCCCCGGACCCCAGTTTGAGAACCACTGACTCTAATAATTGTGCCGTCGAAGTCGTCTATGTGCGTTTACTGCACTGAGATACATGTCACAATTCGTAATATCATGAGCAAAATTAACACAAAGTGAAAGTAGCTACTACACTCACCGCATGCGCATACCACAAGGCGCACAGGTTGAAAGGCAGGCCGGGGCAGACGCACGACAGCACCGCCAGCCAGAGGTAACTCGGCGGCGCGTCACCGAGCGGCACCGGCGGCAGGCCAAAGCTGAGCCGGGAGGAGGATTTGGGTGGGACCGCCAGATGCCCCACGGAGCCGGACTTGAACGGTGATCTGTGTCCGTCCTGGTGCGCGTCCAGGGACCGCACGCTTCCTCTGATGTTGAGGGAGAAGGAGTCGGACGATTTGACGTTGCTCTGCCCGGTGGGCTCGGTTGTCGTGGTGCTCAACAGTTTCTGCGTGTCCTGGAAGTCGGTGGGATGAGACACTTCCCTTTCGCCGAGGGCGCTTTTCCCAAAGGCGGCATCAGTGTTGATAGCCATGACCGAAAGATCGGATGGATCAGAAGTCTTAATTTATATTAGATTTAGCCTACCCGTTTTCCTTTGGATGGAGAGGCTGAAGAGTCAGTTCCTTCAGATGTTCTCCATGGGATAATCATCAGAATAAATTCAGAGCCTATAATAGCATTTAATTAAGCAGTAGGATACGCCATCAAAACGTCGTATCGATGAGCGAGGTGTTATTGATACCTCATCCTATCGCGTTTAGTTTCTATTGAGCGTCCGAACGCACGCCTCCCTTTCACCCCCCCCCCCCCTCTATTATGTAGACTATTGTAGAGCTATTACCGCATCTCTTACATCTCAGCACATCCTCGGTGTCTGAGACCTACTTATGCACTATGCGAATCGTGTGACAATGCAATAACAACACTTAACCTCGCACGCGCAGTGCGTAAAAGCTTTTCCATTTACGCGCGGCGGCATCAGCTGGATCAGCATACACCCGGCTCTGTGTGTGCGTGTGTGTATGCGTGCGCGCGCGCGCGCGTGTGTCTGTTTGTGTGTGTGTGTGTGTGTGTGTGTGTGTGCGTGCGTGCGTCTGTCTGTGTGTGTGTGTGTGTGTGTGTGTGTGTGTGGGGTGGGTGCGTGTTCAAGATTCAAGATTTTTATTGTCACTCCGTGGTTTATGCTATATGAGGGATCAGCCGAGCAGCATTTTGGTAAACAAACCGCGTCACTGGGTGGCAACAGCAATGGAACCCTATGGAGCCCAAGTGGCGCGAGGCTTGAGTGTCTGACTCTAGCCAGACAACCGCGTCACTGGGTGGCAACGGCAATGGAACGCTATGGAGCCCAAGTGGCGAGGCTTGAGTGTCTGACTCTAGTAACTCTGTTTACATTTTAAAAACTGCGACAGTTCACACAACTTTAACACGATATGGATACACATCAAACTCTTGAGCTACTTCTGAGGCCTATACCACGAAGCAAGATTAGTGGCTTAGCGAGGTAACTTCAGGTTTAACCCTAGGTTTGCCGTACCACGACGCTATAGTTAACGGCCCGTCTGCGCCGCGGCTTTGCTCCGACCTCTGCACATCGGCATGTCCCACCGGCCACCACACACGTTTCATTTAAATTAAGCCCTACTTACCACTTTGGAATATGTTTTTATATATTCATTTTTGTGCTCTCAAATAGGCTAGATACGTTTGACCCCGCCGATCGATTGTAGCTGAACGGGGAGTGGAGAAATATCACTAAACCGGCGTAAAAAGGTTACATAAACGTCTCCAAATCGCACGGTGCCATGTGCGCAAAGGAGCTGAGGCTGACGTTGGGTTGGACATGGTCATACATGCCAGAATAGTACTACTGTAGCGAAGCTAGTGTGCTTGCTGGGGGCAAAGCTTCTGGGCTTGCCTCGTGAAGTGTGCTGGATCGTGTATGAAGGCTCACGGGCTGTGATCGATCAGAATCACGGAAATGGAGATAGGGACCGAGATGTCGGTCCTGGGACGCGGTTGAAATACCACTGGTATGACTGGGTGTAAGACAGTCGGTCACCAGGGCCTGGCCGGTTGTAAGATGGCCAGGGTTCAGTTCGGGTCCGGATTTAGTTGTGCTAATGGTTGACATTATTAGGGTGTAAGAATACCTGAAGAAGTATGGAAGTCGAAGGAATCTCGAAGGAATCAAGCTGGAATCTCTCGGATGTGGTGTAGCGTCACGGAACACTTTGTTAATTTTTTTTTTTTTTTTTTTTTTTAATTATTTTATTTACGATTTTCAATTTTACAGCAGTGGATGCAACCAAAAGACATACAGTGTGAAAACAGATTGACACAACACAACCTCAAGTGTCACCCAGACAAACAAAAAACAAAAACAAAACGACAGGACATTAAAACAGGACACATAGCTGGCTGGCTGCCAATCTGTCAAGGTTATCCCAGTAGCGACCTATTTAAACATAATCCATTAAGTAAATCCAATAGCACAATATCACACCCACTCCACCATATATTTAAACAGGAAACAGTCTATGAAAATTAAATGACTATATAAAAATAAAAGATAAACTTAAATATTACAGTATGTCAAAAAAGGCCCCCAAGTTTCTTGGAATCTGCTGTGTGTATTTGGCTTATATAAGCGTAGCTTTTCCATTTGTATAATGTGCAACATCTCATTAAGCCATCGTTTAAAGCAGGGTGGAGTGGTAGACTTCCAGGTCAAGAGAATAAGTTTCTTAGCCACCATCATACCTAGTTGCAGAGCCATCTGTGTCTCGTGTGGAAGCTCAAAAGTCTCCACCGAACATCCAAATATGGCCACATTGTGGTGTGGCTGAATGTCCCTAGAGTAGGCCTTTGAGAAACACTCAAAAACTGAGGACCAAAAAGTGTTTAAAACAGGACAAAACCAAAAAAGATGTGCCAGTGATCCTTCAGCAGCACAACACTTGTCACATTCAGGGGAGACTGATGGAAAAATGCGGTGCAACCGTGTTTTTGAAAAATGCAGCCTGTGCATCACTTTGTACTGGATTAACCTGTAACGTGAATTGATGGAACACCGGTGAACACAGGACATTGCATCTCCCCAAAACTCTGCAGTTATCTCTGAATTTAAGTCACTGGCCCAAGCCTCTCTGATATGATCTGAAGACACTGAGGTAGTGAAACAGTACACAAATTTTGATACTAACTGCTTAGAGTCAGGAGAAAGCAAAAGGTTTTCCAAAAAAGGATAAGTAATAAGAGTGGTTTCAAAGTTTGGACACTTTTGTTTAACATAATGTCTAACCTGAAGGTATCGAAAGAAATGCGTATTTGGAAGGTTGAACTTAGACCTTAATTGAGAAAATGATGCGAAGCGGCCATCTATATAAAGATCTGAAAAGGTACTAATACCCCTCTCTCTCCAGACTCCAAACACCCCATCCAGCTGTCCAGGTTTGAATGTGTGATTTTGACAAATAGGAGCATATATAAAAATATTGGGAGTTTGATGAGCCATCTTTATCTGTTTCAGTATATGCAAAGACTGTTTTAAAATGAAGTTTTGTTGAACCGGCTTGTCTTTTGTAACAGAAAAAGAAAATAAAAGAGCAGGAAGTGACGAATTTTTAACAGCTGAGGCTTCTAGTTGTACCCATGAAGGGCACCTTTCACCCCCCGTAGCTCCATGTTTCCAGTAGGTGAGAGCCCTAGAGTTGGCTGCCCAATAATAGTGTTTCAGAATCGGCAGACCAAGCCCACCCTCCGACAGGGGTTTATGTACATGCGCCTTGGATATCCTGTGTGATTTATAACCCCATACAAAAGGCAGTAAAATAGAGTCGAGCTTCTTGAAAAAAGATGCATTTAAAAAAATAGGCAAATTTTGAAAGAAATATAAAAAACGGGGTAGAGTCACCATTTTGATTGCGTTTACCCGTCCAATCATGGACAGAGGCAGTATCCTCCAAGACTCGATGTTCACTTTAAGTTTTTCTATTAGTTCTATAAAGTTGAATTTAAAAAGATGCTTTGGATTCCTAGCCAATTTAAGACCCAGGTAGGTGAACGATTCTTTCACTACTCTAAATGGCAATTCTTTCAAAAAGTCATCGGTAAAATGATCCACTAGGGGCATAAATTCACTTTTTCCCCAATTTATCGTATAACCAGAAATATTTCCAAAGGAATTTATATATTCTAATAGGACGGGGATAGATACTCCAGGATCGGCGAGGCAAACAAGGAGATCATCTGCATACAGAGTCACGCGAGTTTCAGTCCCACCCACCTTTATACCTTTAATCTCTGGATGCCCCCTGATGCCAATTGCCAGGGGCTCCAGGGCAACGTCAAACAACAAAGGGGACAATGGATCCCCTTGACGGACCCCGCAGTGCAAGGAGAACGGACTGGATCTGTCGCTATTTGTGAGCATATAGGATTTTGGATTATTATATAGTATCTTGACCCAATTTATGAAGGTACTACCAAATCCAAACCTCTTGAGTGTTTCAAATAAATAAGGCCACTCAATCATGTCAAATGCCTTATGGGCATCAAGAGACAATATCGAAGATCTGTCCTCTTTGTCATAATCAGTGTATAGAATATTAAGAATTTTGCGGACATTACAAAACGAGTGCCTACCAGGAATAAATCCTGTTTGGTCCAGGTGGATAATTTTAGCTATATGTTTGCCCAGCCGATGTGCTAAAACTTTGGTAATTATCTTCAGATCATAATTTAGTAAGGCAATGGGCCTATAACTACCAGGGTCTGTTTCATCTTTATCCTTTTTTAATAAAACACAAATATTTGCTTCACTCAGCGAAGATGGAAGCTTCTTGTTCAGAAAGGTATCTTGAGTCATTCTCAACAAAATAGGTGTGAGGATGACTCGGAAAGCTTTATAAAATTCTGGGCCAAACCCATCCGGTCCAGCTGTCTTTCCTGTAGGGAATGCTGTTATGGCTTCTTGTATCTCAGAAAGTGTAAAGTCCAGATCTAAATTGTCCCTAGAAACTAAATCCAGCTGTGGAAAATGAAGCAAATCAAAAAAATGATCAAAATCTACCTGTGTAGCTATTGATTTGGAGGTATAGATTTCTGAATAGAACTCGCTAAATCGTTTATTAATATCCTTTAAACCTGTAAGCATCTCGCCAGTTTTTGATTTTATTTTGTAGATAGCTCGTTTTGCCTGTTCTCCTTTTAACTGCCTCGCCAATAGGCGTTGTGGTTTGTCACCAAATTCAAAACTCCTCTGTTTAAGTTTAAGTAATATTTTACCAATTTGTTCACTCATTATAGAGTTGTGTTCATATTTTAATTTAAGAATGTTATTATAATCTGATTGGAGCAAAGAGTTCTTATAAGCCAGTTCTGCAGCCGATAAGGCCTTCACGATCTCCTCCAGCCTACCTCGCTTGGCCCTTTTCAATGTAGCTTCGTAGGAAATAATTTGACCTCTAATATATACCTTAAGTGTTTCCCACAATATTGAGTCGTTCACCTCCCCATTGTCGTTGGTCTCCAGGAACTCCAAAAGATGTTTTGTAATGTATTCTTTAAATGTCTGATCTGTAAGCAAAAAAGGGTTAAAGCGCCAGCTATAAACTTGCTTTGGAAGTGACACTTCAAGATTAAGGCTGACAGGGCTATGATCTGATATTATTATGTTGTGATATTTGGTGGAGTCAATGTTGGATATTAATCTAGAATCAACTAAAAAATAATCAATCCGTGTGTATGACCTATGTACGTGAGAGTAGAAAGAATAATCTCGGTTAGATGGATGCTGTAACCTCCATATATCCACCACCTTCTTCGAGTTCATCAAGTTGTTTAGAGTTTGCACCGTAGAAATATTAGGTGGGGGAACGGAGGATAACCTATCCAAGTATGGATCTAAATAACAATTGAAATCTCCTCCGATCAATAAATGGCTAGAGTCATTATCTGGAATCAAATCAAACACCTTGCGAAAAAAAGATGGGTCATCTGTATTCGGCCCATATATATTTACCAATGTAACTGAAAGTAAGTTAATATGCCCATTTATAATTATAAATCTACCGTTTGGATCAATTGTGGATGAATGTAAACGAAAAGGTACTGTCTTGCGAAAAAGAATGGCAACGCCTCTAGCATTGGTTGTGAAAGGTGACTGATAGACTTGTGAAATCCAGTTTACCATAAGTTTTCTTTGCTGAGTGGCTGTGACGTGAGTTTCCTGAAGAAATATTATATCAGCCTTCAGTGACTTCAAGTGTGCGAACACTTTACCTCTCTTTAATGGATGCCCTAGACCGCGAACATTCCAAGAGACCAAGGACAAAGAATCAATAGTATTAGTCATTTGTGATATCTTAAAGACACCGCAAGAGTGTGAATTATGGAGCGAATAATATTGTTACTTGACAGAGATTTTACATTTAGTCTGGCAGCCAGCAAAAAACAATCAAAAATCAAATAAACACTCAAAAAAAAATATATAAACCAAAGCCCTCCCCTATGCTTCCCCAGAGGAAGCGGAGATACCCTCATCAACATTCAGGATCGCCGGTCAAAAAAAAACCTAAAAGAAAACAAACCTGAGACAAATGTCTCGAGCTCCTCGTAGGCACAATGGTAAAACAAATTAAGCTTATAACAAAAAAGAAAGTTTTTTTTATTTTTCCCCCCTTCTTTTTAACATGTTTAAGCTATAGAATGCAGTCCACATAGCTCTCTGCACATACACATATACATTTCTATATATATATATATTTTTTTTTGTATTTTTGAGTGTTTTTTTTTTTTTTTTTTTTTTTTTAACTGACTTTTTGTTTATTTATTTATTTTTATTTTTATTTATTTTTCCCCTTCTCCCTTCCATGACGTTCTTTTTTTTTTTTTTTGTTCTTTTTTGTTCTTTTCCTTTAGTTTTTAGAAAATTATATCGACGGTGAGGGAAAATTCACCATAGCAAGCCTACTCAGGCCACCTTTAAACTCATTGTCTTGTGTAACATTTGAAAGAAAAATAAACAAATAAATAAAATAAATAAGAAGAAAAAAGGGGAAAAGGCAGGCATAACAGCCAGTGGAAGTTCTTCATGTCAGTTGAGCTTGTGGGCAAATATATAAAAAAAAAAGAAAAAAAAGAAAGGAAATTGCCATGGCAAAAATCAGCTCAGCACAAGTTCAGTCTCGCCTCCTTATGTTTCAGAAATAGCCGTTCAAAGTTTATGGTCTACAAAGTTCCTTGCGTCAGCCGGAGTGTTGAATACTATTACTTGCCCTTGGTGGTGAACATGGAGCCTCGCTGGGAAACGTAGCGAGTGCCGAATCTCCTTCTCTCTCAGCCGTTGTTGCACCTCACGGAAGCTCCGTCGTTCCTCCATTACCTCCGCAGTATAGTCGGGGAAGATTAGGATTCTGGTGCCTCCATACTCCAACGGTTGCTGCCTCCCGAGCCGCAGAATCTTTTCTTTCTCCTGTGCGAAATGCACCCGTGCGATTATTGTGCGGGGTCTGGAGCCTTCTACTGGTTTGGGCTGCTGTGTACGGTGCGCCCTGTCGATGACCACCGGCTTGGTAAAGTTGTCGTTCCCCAACAATTTGGGGATCAGAAGGGAGACAAATTCAGTAGGCCTCCCCTTCTCCTCGCCTTCTGGGATGCCGACGATCTTTATGTTGTTACGCCTGGACCTACCTTCTAGGTCCAGAAGCTTGATTCGCATCTTTTTGTTTTCATGTTGCAGCTCCACGACTGAAGTTTCCATAGCGTGAATCCGCTGCTCATGGTCCGCGGCCCGGTCCTCAGCAGTGGTCAGTCTCTCTGTAAGCACTTGTTGAGCGGACAGAATATTCTGGAAGCTCTGCTCAAACTTGTCGAAACGCTCATTGAATGCCCGCATGAGATTGTTTGACATTTTCTGCCAAATACTAGGAAGCTCTTCTTCCTCCTCGGGAGATGCGTCTCCGGTGTGTTTGGTAGTATTAGCTATCGAGGTAGCATTAGCTTGCTCGCTAACCTTAGCTTGTTCAGGGTTAGCTTCGGCTTCAGTTGACGCTGCGAGGTTAGGCTCTCCCTTTTTATTCCTTTTGGGCTTCATTGTCCTACTCCGGTGAAATGGAGGGACAAATGGTTTAAGTCTTCTCTTTGCGGAGAGGTGGAGAGTCCTGTTTAGTTAGTTTAAGGCTGTTTTAATTGTTATAACTTGGCGTGCCCGGAGGAGCTCAAGAAAACACGTCTACCCTGCATTCATCTCAGCAGCGCCCCCCCACGGAACACTTTGTTTATATGGTCGTGTTCCGGTGTATGACATCACGTCATTGGTGATGTCACAACGTTCGAGGGAACTATGACATCATCGGTGTTATGTCTGACATCGCCGATGACCTCACAGGTGAACTCTATGCTATGACATCATTGTCATCGTTGATGATGTCATCATCATCACGTCGTTGGCGCGCCGGCTGGTAGGCATCGACTGCCCCAAGAACAGGCCTGACGGTGGGCCATTATGGACCGTTTCTACAGCCGCTCCCAGATTCCTGTGGGGAATCTGTATTCTTCCAGAAATGGCTGGAATGGCCCTCCAGTCCCACCTGGTATAGGCAAGGCTTGGTTGATTATTCTGGGAGTGAGGGGGGCTGTGGTCCGCCTGGCCACCAGCCGGGTGTAGGCACGGGTCCGCGCGCCGTTGTCCAGTCCCGTACATCACAAGAGCCAAGATTTGGTGACCGTCCTCATTGGCCAGGATGTGTGTGGGATCCTACTGCTGTAGTGAGCTGTAGTGGCCTCTGGGGGCTTGAGTTTCCAGTTGAGGAAACTCAGCGGCGTGAGGTCAGCGCGGGAGCCGCTCAGGAGCCGGGGGTCTACCCAGCTACTGCGGTAGTGAGGAGCCTCTGGTTCTGGTGGCTTGAGTTTCCAGTCAAGGAACCTCAGCGGCGTAGGGTCGGTGCGGAAGCCATTTGTCTGCCCTCGTTGGAGGGAGGCCTCTGCCCCTAGTGCCTCGTTGGCCGCCCCATGGAGCGCCGGTGTGGCATCCTCACTGAGGGCACCGAAGGTCGTACACTCCTCCGGCTTGGGGGGAGCCGACCTGAGGCCACCGTAACTTGGCTTCAACTCCTCGCTCTTATCCGCGGTCGTGGGGAGTCGGGGTGTCTTTGGCCAGCAATCTGGGCTGAGAAGAGGTGGTCCGTCCCCCCACTCTTCCCAGGCCTGCAGCAGTGTCTCAGGTAGGACTGGATCATCCCAGCCTGGTTCCCATTTCCATAGGTGCTGTATGAGCAGGATAAGATGGATCCTCCCGAACTGATGGAGGGGCAAATTCCTCGGGCGGGATTCCTGCTGCAGGGCGGTGATGGGGTAAGGTTGCTCGCCTAGACAAAGGTTCGGTTCCGTAAAGGCTCTCTTGGTGCAATAGGTCTGCTCTGGGCAAATTGCCGGCGAGACGATGAGGGAGACGGCCGCTAGTGGAGCGGATAATATCACTATTTGAGAGGAATCGTGCAAATTTTGATACAAGCATGACATTTGGCTCGGTTGTTCTCCAGAGGTTTCTGATCAAATCTGCCCGATGGGCCATCTGAAAATCTGCTCGTTTTTCAAGATGGCCGCCAAAATCGGCCACATTTTCATGGAAATGTGTTTAGTTGGCCGATTTGAATTATCTTTGTGTCTATCCCTATGTTTTTAGGCCTTCTGGAGTCGATTTCTCTCATTTTATAGCCCTTTGATTTGGTCATTTTTCTATATGGCCGCAAAATCGGCCTCCCAAAGTTGATTTCTTCCGAAGAAATGTGTGTAGTTGGCCGATTTGAATGTTCTTGTTTTCAATTTGTATGTCTAGAACATGCTACCATTTTCTTACTAGTTTAGCACTGGTCTAATGATTTTAGTGATTAATTATTACATTTGTAATGAAACAATAACGAAATATAATGCCAATACAACTTTCTTGGAAAAGTAACAAAAAAGAACACCAATACAATTGATCTCATTGTCCTTTCTTCAATTGTAAGTCCACACAAAAACAACTGTCGGTGGGTTTAAACTGCTGAAGGGATTGGGCGATCTGAAAATCCATCCATTTTTTAAGATGGCCACCAAATTGCCCTCCCAAAGTTGTTTTTCATAAATAAATAAAATATAAATAAACAGGTGTGAAATATTCAACCAAAGGCAGCTGACATCATGAGCAGACACTGAGTGCCCAGAAATCATTCTTTGAGAAGGTGAAAGGACTTTCTGAAGTGCTGTGGGAGATGGGCAACCCATTCCAAGAAGAATCAGATGACCTACTGGCGCTAGACACAAAGAACATTGCAGACCCAGCTCTGGCGACAATGGTTGGTACACATCACCAGCGAGGCAAAGAGCAGTTCCAGTCATTCATGAAGGGGCTAAAGAATGAAGATGAATGTTCATTCTATCATCCAATCAAGAAGAACACCATTTGTTTCTTTAAACAAGTCTTAGAGCAAGCTGGGGGCCGCTCTAAGGAGAAGTTGCTGAAAGATGACCGCCAGCTGTTCTCACGACTCTTCATCTCATGCCAGAACAGGCAGTGTGACTTGAAATAATTCTTCAATTATTTATATAGATCAGTCGTCACCTGCATCTCTCAGTGACAGTGGCAGAAGTCACAGCTGGCTGAAATCCTTCAAGCACAAGTGAACATCCCAGACAGAGAACCAAGGGGAGATGCAGTCATCATAGATGGCTAATTCCACGCACCTCAAAGACATTTGATGACTATGCTAGAGACATCACTCAGAAGGTGGAATCCTACAGTGCCAAGTACAAAAGGGTGGACATAGAATTTGATGTGTACAAGAAGTCAAGTCTGAAATCTGAAGCCAGGTTGAAAAGGGGGCAAGGAATGAGGAGAAGAAGAGTGACAGGAACAAGTAAGACCCCAAATAACTGGAGAAGCTTTCTTCGAGATGACAGCAACAAAACTGAGCTGTTTCACTTCCTTGCAGAGATGTGTGAGGCAGAGATGACAAGCACACTCATTGTCACAAAAGGAGAAGATGCTATTAGCAACACAAGGAGGTCCCTGCATGCTGTGTCTCCATGCTCTCATGAAGAAGCAGACACTCGAATATTTGTCCATGCCAGGGTTGCAACAATGGATGGAAGCAAGTCCCTCATCATCAAGGCTAATGACACTGACATCCTTGTCATAGCCACATCTGTACTGTCATCCTTGCAGGACCTTGGTCTTGAGGACATGTGGATTGCCTTTGGCCAAGGTGCCAATGTAAGATGGATTCCAGTCCATGAGGTAGTGTCTGCAATCGGGCCTGAGAAAGCCTGTGGATTGCCATACTTTCATGGATTCACTGTGTGTGATGGTTTCTGCCTTCCACGGTAAAGGGAAGAAGACTGCATGGCAGACTTGGAACATCTGTGATGAGGTTTCTGAAACCTTCACCAATCTCAGCCAGCATCCAACATCAGTTAACTGAGCTTGATCTAAAACAGCTAGAGAGATTTGTTGTCCTAATGTATGACAGATCAAGCGCAGCCACTGGCGTGGATGAAGCAAGACTCAATCTCTTTGCCCGCAAGCAGAGTCCATACAACTCAATTCCACCAACACAGGCAGCCCTCAGAGAACAAGCCAAGCATGCTGCTTATCAGGCTGGGATTATCTGGGGCCAGGCTACCATCTCCAGGCCAGACACCAGCAGTCCTGCTGACTGGGGTTGGACACAGAAGGGAGCGACATGGTAGATATGTTGGTCAGCATTACCTGCAATTGCTGCCAGCTGTCAGGAACTGACCAAGTGTTCCTGTAAGAAAGGTTGCAAACGGAGATGCAAGTGCTTTAACTCTGGATATGTGAGCAGTAGCTCATAGAGGACCAATCACATAACATCCACCGACAGTTGTTTTTGTGTGGAGTTACAACTGAAGAAAGAACAATGAGATCAATTGTATTGGTGTTCTTTTTTGTTACTTTTCCAAGAAAGTTGTATTGGCATTATATTTTGTTATTGTTTCATTACAAATTTAATAATTCATCGCTAAAATCATTATCTAGATAATTTTTAGTCTAGTGCTAAACTAGTAAGAAAATAGTAGCATGTTCTAAGACATACAAATTGACAACAAGAACTTTCAAATCGGCCAACTACACACATTTCTTCGGAATAAATCAACTTTGGGAGGCCGATTCTGCGGCCATATTGAAAAATGACAAAATCAAAGGGCTATAAAATGAGAAAAATCGACTCCAGAAGGCTTGAAAACATAGGGATAGACACAAAGATCATTCAAATCGGCCAACTACACACATTTCCATGAAATTTTGGCGGCCATCTTGAAAAACGAGCAGATTTTCAGATGGCCCATTGGGCAGATTTGATCAGAAACCTCTGGATAACAACCGAGCCAAATTTCATGCTTGTATCAAAATTTGCACGATTTTTTCTGTTATCCGCTCCACTACGCCCCGTGAAGCATCTGGGGCTCCTGCCTCGCTGTCCGCAAAGGCATGTCCACTTGCTCCACTTGCTCGGACTTGTTGGCCTCCCTGGAGGCCTTGGCTGGAGTTGTCTCCATGAGCCCGGGCAGGGCCAGGAGGTGAATTCTGGGAATAGGTAATTGAGATGGCTGGTCCCGCCCTCTGGGGGGGTCCCAGCCGTCGTGTCCAGCTATCTTGTGGGAATGATTGACGCCGTCCGGCTGGCTGTGCCCTGTGCTGTTGGTCCCAACGCTCGCCGTGCATACCTGAGTGTGGGGTATCCCAGTGGCTGGCTTGGCCGCCCCGTTGCACTCTATGGTATGCTCAGGGTCGGCAACCTTTGTCGGTGGACATGTCCTAGGTGGGAGTGTTGGTGGCATTGGCACTGGAACAGTGGGTTCCGTAGTTTGGGTCGTTGGCTCTGGAGCCGCCGTGCTGACCTGACGCTGGTCGTGGGAGGTGAGAGGCACAGGTGGAACTGCCAGGTCCCCGGCAAGTGGACGGGCGCAAGGCCGGGCCGCCACGTGCTCCTGCTCGACTTGCAGCCGGGCACGAACCCGGGCCTCGTGGTGGGCCAGCTCAGCTTGCCGCAGGTGTCGGCTTCTCTCCAGGCGGCGGGTGATCCGCTCTCTAGCTTGGAGGGCCTCCTCTTGGGCCTGTTCTTGGGCCCGCTGAGCCTCTGCTTGCCGTTCTTGGGCCCGTTCTCGGGCCCGCCTCGCCGCTCTGGTTTGCTCGTTCAGCCGGTCGTACTCCTCATCGGCTTCCTCCTCCTCCGCGTGTTGGCGGCGAAGGCTCTCGGTCGCCAATAGTGCCTTGTATTCCTCGTAAGCTGCCGCTTGGGCTGAGGAATACGCGTGGGCGCGTACGGTTGACCGTGAGCTGGCGCTAGAGTGTCGCGATGCACTATGGTGACTGCAGTAGCTGCTGGTGCTATGATAGTGAGAGTGACTGGGGCTCCTCGACCGAGGCTCTGCTTGGTACCGGGCTGACCCATACCGGCCTGGGGTCTCCGGGTCATAGGCGAGGGCCTGGGCCGAAGATATTCCGTCATGATGGCTTGCGCCCTGATGATGGTGACTCCTGCGCCCGCTGGGGCTGCGGGATACATGGGCGTCTCTGTCGTCATAGGTCAAGCCTCCATGACCTGACCTGTCCCGGCTTGACTGGTGGCCAGCTTGATGGGACCTGCCAGTGCGTTGGGATTCCTTGAAGTATTCAGTGATGTCCTGGTTGGTCTCCCTTTGGCGCACGATCGTAGCGTCGGATCGTAGCGTCGAGTCCCTTGCCTGGGATGCCTGAGCAGGGAGTCGGTGGTGGCTGCGGATGAGTTCCTGCCCCGGTTGGATCGTCTGGTGGGAGTGTAGGGGGTCTGGCCCTTTAGTACTACTCTGAACCCTGGATACTCTGCGGTATCCAGATTCGATCTGGTGGGGGAAGGGTTGCTCCTCTGGTCGGTGAGGTGCCGTGACCAGGGCGAGCTCACCTGACTCCTGCTCCATCTCTGAGCGTCGCAAGTCCTCTGATCCGCTCGAAGGACCAAATTGTAGCGAAGCTTTTGGGTCAGAGGACTTGTGGATCCGGCTCGTGGTACCAAATTGTAGCGAAGCTAGTGTGCTTGCTGGGGGCAAAGCTTCTGGGCTTGCCTCGTGAAGTGTGCTGGATCGTGTATGAAGGCTCACGGGCTGTGATCGATCAGAATCACGGAGATGGAGATAGGGACCGAGATGTCGGTCCTGGGACGCGGTTGAAATACCACTGGTATGACTGGGTGTAAGACAGTCGGTCACCAGGGCCTGGCCGGTTGTAAGCTGGCCAGGGTTCAGTTCGGGTCCGGATTTAGTTGTGCTAATGGTTGACATTATTAGGGTGTAAGAATACCTGAAGAAGTATGGAAGTCGAAGGAATCTCGAAGGGATCAAGCTGGAATCTCTCGGATGTGGTGTAGCGTCACGGAACACTTTGTTTATATGGTCGCATTCCGGTGTATGACATCACGTCATTGGTGATGTCACAACGTTCGAGGGAACTATGACATCATCGGTGTTATGTCTGACATCGCCGATGACCTCACAGGTGAACTCTATGCTATGACATCATTGTCATCGTTGATGATGTCATCATCATCACGTCGTTGGCGCGCCGGCTGGTAGGCATCGACTGCCCCAAGAACAGGCCTAACGGTGGGCCATTATGGACCGTTTCTACAACTACATCTAAGCAATTGGATTGCCTGCACATAGATTATTCATATCTAGGCTACTCCTGCATTTTGCAGCTGCAACTGTGTTGCTTTTGGCCTGTATGATGTGATTGAACTTCATATTATTTCCAGCATAGTCCTTGTATGAAATATGGAGATATGCGACTCTGCTGCCAATAGCCTATATGTGACCACAAAATAGGCTATTTTTTATAAATGAAATATATTATCATTATTTTTTTATTGATAGCCTATTAGCCTTAGATAGGAATTATTCCATCAGTGCGACCAAACACATCATGAGATCATTATTCATTTGAGCCTAAATGGTCTAAATACGCTTACGGATTTTGTAATTTAGACTGAGATAGATTACACATGACTTCCACTCGCAAAAAAGACGATAACTTTACAGTCATTCGGGAAGAGACTAATAATATCCAACGCGGATTTTGATTCTGACATACAGTAAAGCTTCACGATTTGCGCTTTGAATGAATGAGGAAATAGGCGTCTCTGGCGGTTTAAAAGCTGAAGTAGTCCATAGTCCATATTGGATTGTGATTGGCTAGTTGTTAAAAACCACGCCTCTTTTGCAGGCACGAGCTCCCGTGCACGAGCATTTGTATGTGCACGCGCTCTCAACTTGATTAGAAAAACCTGGATCCACTTAACGAGTTGAGAACTACATTCGTGGTATGACTTAGCTAGAATCTAGCTAGATGGCAATGATCTGGTTAAGCCAAACCAGATCAAGGGACAGATCCTGGATCTGCTTATCCTACATTCATGGTATGGGCCATGCTCTCACTCAGAATGTCAAAATATAAGCGATCCCATGTATAGTTTTTGCGATATTGGTAAATGGTAAATGGACTGCATTTATATAGCACTTTTATCCAAAGCGCTTTACAATGTGCCTACATTCACCCATTCACACACCGAAGGCGGCCAGCTGCCACGCAGGGTGCTGGCACAGCCATCGGGAGCAATTTGGGGTTCAGTGTCTTGCCCAAGGACACTTCGACATGCAGGACTGGAGGAGCCGGGGATCGAACCACCAACCTTCCGATTGGTGGATGACCTGCTCTACCTCCTGAGCCACAGCTGCAGATATTAACAACTCATACTATTACCGCATTTCTGGGTGGCAAGTAATGTCACGCTGATTCGTCCTATAGGCTGCTCCTTTACAGACAAGGTGCAGTAGATAAATAGGTGCAAAATCAACAACAGCGAGAACAGGCTGTTGTGCGGGGGGTTCGTGTTCTTGATCATATTCCGGGACTTCCTGAGGCACCGCTGACTGTATACAGTCCCTGCAGTTTTGGCAGCTCACATCCTGTCACGTGCTGGGCCGCACGCCTCACCCTTCTCAGCACCTTGCGGTCCATGGTGGTGCAGTTCCCGTACCAGGTGGTGAAACAGCCGATCAGCAGGCTCTCAATGGTGCCTCTGTAGAAGTCCCTGAGGATTTTGAGCCTCAGGCCAAATTCCTTTAGGCGTCCGAGTCCATGTAGTCACTGTTGGGCCTTTTCGACGACAGTGTCGGTGTGGTTGGCCCACGTCAGGGCCTGGTGGAGGTTGACTCCCAGGTAGTTGAAGCTGTCCACCCTTTCCACGATTGTGCCGTTGATGGTGACTGGGGGGCGAGTCTCCCTCCCCTTCCTCTAATCCACAATGACCTCCTTGGTCTTGGAGATGTTCAGGGAGATGTGGTTGTCCTGGCACCACTGTTCCAGGGCATCCACCTCTTTCCTGTAGGCCGTCTCATCGCCATTGGAGATCAGTCCCATCTGCTGTGTCGTCTGCAAACTTCACAATGGTGTTTGAAGTCTGTGTCGCCACGCAGTCGTGGGTGTAAAGGTCGTACCAGAAGGGGCTGGAGACACAGCCCTGAGGCGCTCCTATGCTGATGGTCAGTGTGGAGGAGGTGTGGTTGTCCACTCTCACCACGTGTGTGTGCGTGCGTGTGTGAGAGAGAGCAAGTTAAGCCCCTTTATACTGCTTTTACTTCTATACAAAAATCCCGCCTATATGCGGTCTTTTTAAACACAGGTAAAACAATTTGAGAATGCAAGTATAGCATCAAGTATGAATAATAGGGGTGTCACGATACACTCAGTTCACAATACGATGCGATACACGATATTGGGTTTACGATAACGATACGATACGATATTTTAACAATATTCTTTTGCCATTGATTTGTAAGTTGAGGGGGCATCCTCCACGCTACTTTGAGCAATTTCACCATTTTCATCCTCCGTGTCTGTAACGTCCCGGCCTCATCTGTTCAAACAAAGCAATGAAAAGGAGAGCGAGCATGCAATCAGATGCAGATCAGTGCCACCATGTTCAGCTTCTTTTTCTCACGATATGAGATTTCATCTCAACGATACATATTGTCACGTTTTGATATCGCGATATATTGTGGGACGATATATTGTGACATCCCTAATGAATAAGTATCCACAATATGAGGAATGTGTTGCTTGAGCTTCATAAGTGCACTAATGGCAAACATATTTTATGAACAGGTAACTATGCACGCAAACATACTGTATTGTAGGCTATCAAAACTTTCTACCTAGCCTATTTACGAACAGTAGTTCAGTGCCAGTTGTTGTAGTCTACTTTGATTCCCATGTCATTGTTGTTCCATTTTAAACCACTAGATGTTGTTGTGTCCATTGAACTCATGTTTTGTTCAGGCGCTTGAAGGCCTACAGAAGATCCTTGAAAGATTCTCACTGCATCTTCCTTGTGGGCTCAGGAGAGAACTGTGAGGGATGACACATTTCTTGACAGCCTGTTTTGATGTTCTTTGTATAGACACATTTTTGCATTCCAATCCAGACCACAATGAGACAAGTGTACCTGATTGAATTAAAGTCCAGTAATGAAGTATTAGGCTAATGCAGCAATCACAATACATCTATTAATAAAACTACTAGTACTTGCCTTACACCAGTGTTTCTCAAACTTTTTCAGACCAAGGACCACTTAAACAAATGAAAAAAAAACTCAGGGACCACCTAACTCCCAAAACATCCCCAAAAACAATAGGCCTACTACTTCAACTGTAAATTACAGGCTAATTAAATGACAAATAGCAGTACAATTAATCACATTTTTGGCTTCCAATTATGAAAACAAGATAACAGATGTAAAAAATATGTATGTAATTTATTTTAGTTAGTCCATTTACTTTTTCTTTTTTTTAACATTTATTTCTCCTGTTCAGTTCAAATATATTCAAAGTTCAAAGAAAGTTTTTTCAAGTTCAATAAATGCACAATGTTGCCAAAGTCAAATAGGCTATCTTTTGCCATCTTCAAGTTGCATTCAGTGATGTTTTTGTGTTCAAATAAGTGTTAAATGGCTCTATATTCTGACAGCAATTACTGGTGTTTGGTCAGTAACTTGGAACTCCCAACCACCCACTGTACTCTGTCTCTGTAGCCCTGCAGGCAGAGTGAACGTATCTCCGCAACCGTAAGTCATAGAAAGTCAGGGGTGATGGCATTGGATTCGGGGTGAAAAAATACATATAGTCCTTCATAAGCATCGTGATCTGACCTTAAGTTTCCCAGAAAATATAAATCTACTCGCGGACCACCAGTGTGTGTGTGTGTGTGTGTGTGTGTGTGTGTGTGTGTGTCGAGCCATGTGACACACATGTCACTTATAACACCCTGTGCCAGAACGATGAAGCTCTTCTATAACTGACTTGGTGTCCCTCCGTCCTTCCACTCGATGATTGTAGGGAATGTCATCCATGGCATCATCAGTTGGAGGCGGTTGTTATGTGGTTGTTTATGACATCATCAGTCGGGGGTGTTTGCATGCTCAGTCCATGGTGATGATGTCATCAGTGATGTCACTCGAGCAATTGTGATGTCATCACTGAGAGATGTGTAAGGAATTTAGATAGAAATATGGGTTTTGATATCCCTATTGATTCAATAGGCTAATATCAAAATCCTCAGGGGCACCACCACGCTAATCAGTAGGCCTAATTTATAGGCTATTAGGCCTACTCCTGCCGTCGGTCACAGGGAATCAGAATCAGTTCTAAGGAAGGAGATCTTTAATCGACTGATATTATTATAACAAGCACTGAACACGTGTTTAACTTCAAAACAGAATGCGTTTATTTAATCCACCAAATAGTAAAATCACAGTATTATGCATAACACCTTGTTCGATTGAGGGGTGAGAAAGGAGGAGAAAAGTGAAAGGAAGGGAATAATATAGCTGCTGATAAAAGGTACCAGCAGGTCAAAAGGATTCTCTAGAAAGCCTAGTTTAAACCTAAACCTAAGCCTAACCTAATTAAATACATATTCTAATTCAATAGGTGAGTATTCTAAGTTACTCTATATCTTCACAGCACTCTCAAAATAAGCAGAAAGACGTGTGGTCACTTTGCCTGACGTGGGGAGGCTGAACAAGTCGGCTGACTTCTCTCTCTGGCCTGGGACGGCCTGGGTTGTCATGGCGACGACGGGCAGCATGTCTGCTCTTGGACGGGCAGGCGAGGGGTCCCAGAGGCCGGCTGGTTGTTGCTTCAATTGTCTGATCATCTCGTTTAGAGGATTTCATCCCGTCGAAAAAGGGAATCGCCTCTGGTAATGGCGATTATAAAAAGGGATAATCAAAGATTGATTTAAGCTTCACCTATCAAAAATAAAGCAAAAAAAGGTATCTAATCTCACTATATTTAGTTCGATGAGAGCCAGGCTTTCCTTGAAATCTGTTCCCACTCTTGGAAACTACATGTATATCGTCTTGAACTGAAAAGCCATCCTTAAGAGTCAGCGTGCCTATTTGTGGGAAGACGGCCGGCTCAGTACAGCGGTCTGGAGCAGCGGTCCTTCCTCGATAGGGCCACGTGACCCTCTTCGTTGGTGGCAGAATTATATGAGACAATCACCATTTGGTTTGGTGAAAGCTGCAATGGCCTTCAAAAAAGCATGGCGTCTTTTGAGGCCTAAAAGTAGGGACTACATCTTGAATTCTTGAGTTCTAAAAAGTCCTTGTTGTGTCAAAGTTCTTCTTTCGTCTGCCCAAATCTGTTAGAGAGCAGCCAGCCACAGTTTTTGAAAGGGAACGCCCCTTGCAACATGGCCCTGCCTTTTATTGCATTCAGATAAGGGTTTAGTATAGTTCTAGAACTCAACTAAACTATGTACCTTTTTCACAAGCTTATTTATATTTCTTGACATCACTCTTGGTGTGAGAAAAACAAAATATAAATGGAAAAGAGAAAGGTAAATAGACTTAGATAGATAGCAGATATAGAAATTGGTCTTGTTACACTGGATGGCCCAAGACAGATTTATGACTGTTTATCCAGGGACCAGCGGCGAGAAAAACATCTACCTCTTTCCCTTAAAACTTATCACATGCTTAAAACATCTCATCAAATGACTTCATGGCCATGACACTTTCAGAATTACATCACACACATTATTCTGATTATTTTGAAATCAAACATGTGTGGTGTATCTCTATATTTAAGGAATAAACCAAAACTATTTCTGGAACACATATCTTTACCAAATCTTGTATACGTGTACGTAACACAAACATATCTAATGAAACCACGGGTTAATCAAATCACTTATCTCGGGTGAATTAAAAAGAGTTACCCTAGATTCGATAACATGTCAACACTGTTAGATCTACGGTAACTAATTAAATGATTGTCACACACACATTAACACACTATACATTCCTACTCAAGAAGTATGTAATACTAATTAACTTGACAAAGTATAGAATCATGAGGTTTGTTAATTCCATTTTGGGCCACACACAAAAAGACCACGACAGTGAATGTCTACTGGCTCTTCTTAAAAAGGAATGTGAATTGGTTTATAGCCTTTGACCCCCCACTTCCATTCGATGACCTTTGGTTTAAGGAGGAAGATGGGACCGTGTTGTACATTTACAAAGCATTATTAAACATACCCATGATTTATATAGATCAATGTGGGTTGCGATTCGGAGAATATTGATACCAAACACTCCATGAGTTGCACGTACGGTACACAAGTTCCTAAACTGTTTGCTTCCAGACTCAGTGCAGGGGCATGACTGTTTTGCTTCAAGAGTCCTGTCCGGGGTCCCGTCCGTGTGACCTGTGAACTAAATCTCCGCCAACCGGACAGAACGGACATTGACGAAACACACTGTCAACAGTTAGAAATCACTCCTTTGGTATTTCCAGACAGGCTGGCGCCTTGGGCCCTTTTTGGCTCCCCCCAGATGCAGGACGCAGCCAGAGGTCAGTTCCTGTGACCTCTGGAGAGGAGAGATCTGTACATTAAATATTCAATATTTAATGCACATTAGATGATTTTCGCTACAGATGTCTTCAGTGATGTCACCAGTTTTGACATTGTGACATGTGGGCATGCTCACACGAGTGACATCACTAATAAGGGCATGCACAGGTGTGTGTGTGCGATTTTGTGGACCGACGGAGTGACTTATCAGAGCTGCTGCCCAGCTATGCGGGCCTCAGCTAAAAAATCCAAACATCAATTTCACCATTGTTATTTTTATTTAGAACAATTTACAGATGCACACACTCTCAACAGGTATCAACATTTTGTACAGATTTTATTTCTATACTCGGTAGTACGGATGTAATTGGGTCGATACCCTTAAAAGTACCGATTTTTGTACCCAAGGGGTTAGTCAGCACAGTAAGGTGTGTGTGTGTGTGTGTGTGTGTTGAGGAAGTCCACCTCTGCTTCACATCCACCAGCAACTGCTTCCTGAGGTTACACACTCAAATAGGAAATCCGTGTGCTTTGTCAAAAAGAGAAGTCATTCAAACTACTGTAGAAGTGCACTCAGAGAGCGGCACGCAGATCTCCGCCAAGGAGCACATCCCCTCAGCCATGCCCCCTTACCCCCCCTCCCCTCCCAGCACCCAGAAACAGAGTACACCTAGTCACCCCTACAGCACCCAGATACAGTACACCTCGTCACTCCTAGCCAGCTTTGGAGGGATGGGAGACGGTAGCTTTCCTCTGCTTCCTGGTTTTGGTGGAACCTCACCGTCGCATGTTTTTAACCCTGGAAGTGCTGTACCATTTCACAAGGTGCGTAAATAGAGCCGTCTATCATATAAAAGTGAAAACAGATTGACGTGGAGTCATGTGACTGGCGGGTAAGCTTTGTCTCTGCAGAAATGCTGTGGAATCACGCGATTGGCGGAATTATGGAAAGGTGGGTGGGCTCGGAGTGATGGGAGGGCTCTATGGGTGGTGGTGTCCATTGGCTGTCTGACATGATTTTGCGACCTTTTGTTTTTAAGCGGAGCAACCGCTTATATAACTGTGTCCGTTATGGCATGATCCGTCCTTCTGTCCATTATGGCACGGACCGTGTCTGTCCTGTGGACTCCAGCCCCACAATGTTAAGTGGGCCCCGCCCCCTACAATCGTCGATTGGTGGGGCTGTCCTTCCTTCCATTCGTTATGGCACAGACGGCACTGTCCTGTGGTCCTCAGCCCCAAGCATTGATTGGTGGCCAGAGCGCTGACGTCATCGTCATCATTGTCGAATGGTGGCCAGTGGTGACTGTCAAATTAGTAAACAACCAATCCATCAACCGAGCATGCAAACGCCCCCCAACTGATGATGTCATACCCACTGATGATGTCATGTCCCACAATCATCAATCATCAAGTGAGCCAGTGGTGACTGATGATGTCATACCCACTGAAGATGTCCCACTGATGATGTCAATAGACATTGTGACATCATCAGTGATGTCATATACTAATTCATCGGTGATGTCACTTAAGCAATTGTGATGTCATCAGTGATTTATGACAGACACTGATAGGCTGATGATGTATGCACCGCTTACTTCTCACCTGGGCGTGATTCTTTTTGTTTAAATCCGAGATGGAGGCTTCACTCCCTGGACAGTGATCACGGCAGACAGCGAAAGCGAAACAGATGAATTAGTCTGTTTTTTTATTTTCTTGTTTTGTTGGTTCTTTTTTAGGTCTAACCTGCGTCGGCTGGTTGGTCAAGTGGGTGGGTGGGTGTTAATGCGTCAGCGGTCCCTGCTCAGCTCATTCCACATAGCTGTACCCGTCCCCCGAGCTCTGGCTCCGCTCGATGTACTGCTTGTCCATGAGCCCCTCGATGCACGTCTTGATCATTTTGATACTGGGGTTGAACCTGGCTTTGGTCTGGTTGATGACCTCCTGGATGAGAGTGTGGTGCTGGAGCACTTTGCTGGCTTTCATGATTCTCACTATAGTAGCTTGTAAATACATTTTACGGTCCTTGTCTACATTGCTCCTCATCTGCCCCATCTCCTGTGCCGTGTCTCTTTGCATCGACGTTGTGATCTTGAACTTTGTCCTTTCACTGGTGAAACTCATATTTAGTGAAAACGTGTACTCTGCTTCAATTCCCTCCTTTTGCGAGTCGTGGTTGAGCACCTTGACATCCTGCAGAGACTTGATGGTCTTCTGCAGCTCCTTCTCGTTCATCTGTGTGCTGTCCTGCAGCTCCTTGTAGGCCACCGTCTGGCTGTTGTTGAAGGCCAGTAGCACGGCCATCTGATAGGTGGTCGCCATGGCCACGTAGGGCTTTGACAGGTAGTTCATCTTCACCTCAGCTGTGCAGTGATGATGCAGCCAGGTTAACTTCCTCATCTTGAAGTGCTGATTATAGAACAACTCAAACATCTGTACACTCTTCTCGAGTTCTTGGGGGATGGTGAAAGTGGAGGGGACATGTTTGAGAGGCCAGGCTCCGGCCTGTAATATGTAGATCTGGAAGCTGATGCCCAGGTCCACCACCGTCTCCTGGTTCTTGATGAAATCGTTGAACTTGTTGTTGAGGTTGGCGCTCACGCCCATGTCTGTGTACATTGTGTGAAGTTTGCTCGTGAATTCATGGCTGCAAGCTTGCTGTAGTTTGTTGATCATGGCTTCTTCTGAGGCCATTGATAATGATAGGCCATGTATTAACCGCTTTGCTAGCATTCTGGCGTAAAACTTTTGAAACACGTCCTTGTCATGTATGTACTGGACCACTGTGATGAAGCTGGTCATCTTGTCCTCCACGTCCTTCTCCGTCATTCCATTTGCAGACTTCTTCAGCAGATTGTCACAGTACTTGGCCAGCAGTTCAGGGGCTTTGCAGATGGACTTGGGCTCCTTGTAGTTCACTACAGATGTCAAAGCCTTATCAAGTGCAATCATAACGTGCTGATCTCTATTCGGAAGTTGAACTGTGTTAAAGAGCTGAACAAATTTATGGTGAACCTCCAGCACTGCCTCAACAAACTGGGTTGGCATGTTTTCCTGAGAGAGGTTACTGGTGGCTCGGAGGCCCTCGTTGTGGATATGGACCTGCAGCTCCTGGATCATATGAGGTATGACTCTGGAATAGGAGCTGGGGTGCAGGTACTTCCGACATCGCACCTCCTCATCTTTCAACCGCACTAAGACCTTTTCCATATACTGTGAGAAATTGGATTCTTGCAGTAGTAGGTTGGGCTTGTCCTGTTTGTAATACTCTCCCATTTTTGTCAGAAATGGTCCTTCAAAGATTTCCTGATAAAGTTTCAGTGGGAACTTCTTGTACTGTTCAACATGAACAAAGGAGATGATGACCATGTGGATTAGCTTCTGGTTCGGGTCCTCAGCACAATGGTCATTTTTTATTTCATTCAGCAGTATCGGGATCAGGACAGCCTGGAGAGGTTCGATCATGTTCCTCCTCCACATATCTAGCGCCAACTCTCCAATCTCCATGAGTGGCTCGTTCATGTCCTCTCCACCATAGCCATACTGTAGGTCTGCCTCTTTTAGCTTGTTCTTCTTGATGAACCAATTGTTGAGATACCTGTATAAGCATTCCATGTAGTCCACTCCTTTGCGGTAGTCCTCCCAGTATCTGTGGTACATCACTAGAACATCTGATTCCAGGACTTTCTTGTACAACTGCCGAACATGATTCTCAAGAAACCCCTTGGTCTCTGTGTACAATCTTTCACACAGGGGGGGCTCTGTGTTACACAAGGCATAAATGTCAGAGAACCAATCATGCCAAGTGGCTCTCTCCACGTCAAGCATCACAACTGCCTTGATTGCCCTCAGTAGCTTTTGCAATGTCTCGTCAGAATCCACCACTCGGATGAAGGACATTGTATGATTTCTCTTTTAGCCTCTGTACAGTATTTACTTGTGTTAAAACTCAAGTTTCTCCACGCCCGGTTGCACTGGTCGTACTTATAGCCTCTGCAGGGAAGCAGTTATGACATCACTGATGATGTCACAATGTCTATGGCATCATCAGTGTCTTTCATAACTCACTGATGATGTCACTTGTATAGAATTGGTGATGTCACCCCCATGGATGTATTATAATAACTGGATAAGGGACGTGCCACGCCCACCCATGCATTCGGACGGAGGTTGCTCATTGGCGCATGAAGCCATCATGGGGGCTTTTTCTTCCTGGCTTTACTTCCTGACCATGCAGCCCTAGGCGAAGTGCGCATGTGTGCCATGACGTGTTCCATGACGTCTCCCACCCCTCCCACCAATGGATTGTATTACAAGAAGAAAATACCCCCGTATACGGCTCTTTTAGTGGCTTCTGAAGAAAAAAATGCCCCATAAAAAATTAGTTGATAATTAAAAGAGTCGTTTTATACTTTGAGTGACACCCGGAAAAAATTCCCCTGGGTTTAACAGCTGCCGGAGTCCCCATGCAAGTGGATAGGAATTTTACTTTCTGGGCTGCATGGCGTCATGTGACTTGCAATACAGAGCTTCGCCAGCATGTTCAAATGGCTTCAAAGCCCAGCGCTATTCCTGGGGGCTTGATGTCACCAGTGGTGGCACTCGGGCACTCGATGATGATGTCATCAGTGATGTCACTCGAGCAATTGTGATGTTGTAATATCGAAATAAATGAAATGCCTTGTTGATCCATCAATAATGAGTTGCTCGTTTAATGGAAGTTAATGAATGTTAACTTAAGTTCAGGAGTAGGGCCACGCCTCAACCACTTCTCTAACCACGCCTCTAACCACACCTCAATTACCTGGCAGGTTACATATACATGTACCTGGTGAACCTCTCCTGCCCTGTTTGTCTCAGATCATCTCAGTTCTCTCAACAGACAGACCATGCAGCTTAGCTCAAACGCTTCTACACATCAGTAAACTTCGACAATCGCTGGAATCACCATGCAAAAACCAGACAAACTCACCGTGGATGCCGAGCGCAGATCAAACCTCTCCGGTAACGTTTATCAGACATGCTAACGTTAGCCGCTAACAGTTAGCGTCACAGCCTCCACACCAAAGCCAAGAGTCCACACGGCCAGCCCGGCAGCATCATCAGTCAATATTCCCGTGTCAAATCGACTCGACAAACGTGGAAGGCGATCATATTCCAGGGAGGCAGTGTATCAACGTATTCTACGTTGCCGGTGTAACGACGCATTCTGCATCCCTTCACCACGGGCACTCCAGTTCTTCCTTTGGGTGAAGAAACTCCACGTTCACAAATGGGAGCCCGACATCAGACTGTACCGTCGTCGCCTGCATCTATTTCCACAGAGGGAAATGCATTCTCTTTCAACACGGCGATGAAAACTACTCTATTCAGCCACACAAATATCAACAACCAAACTTCAGCGCTTCTGGTTCCTGCTCGGGTACCGTCGGCAGAGCCAACCACAGCCGGTGTCGTCAGGCGTGACATCAGAGCCTCAGCCACGTCACCCCAGCCGCATCTTCAGGTCCCCCTTGTGAGGGACAGGTCGTATGTCTACTACTCCTCCATTTGATACAGCTCACTGCTAAATTCAGCTCTCTTTAATCAGATTCAGATTATTTACTTTAGTTTAGACCACACGTTGTGATATGAAGTACAAACATTTACAAATATTTAATTATCTTAGAACCAGTATAGTGTCCTATGCCTGTTCTTAATGTGAACCATGGACAACTAGCCTTCATGGCTAATTCTGGCTTATATATCTATAGGTCCTATATACACACACATATATTTAACATGTTTGTCAATGTTAAATATACAAATAAATAACACAAATACATCAGTTCAATGGTAAACCACCAGCATTGATCTTCAACAACAACAACAACAACAATTCTGGTTTCTGTCTGCATAAGTTCAACATAGACAGATAGTCACAAGTACTTAGGCAAGTACTTCTCTCTTTCTCAACAATGATCATGTTTTACTTTCAAACAAAACATGATATTCAGCCTGTCTCTCAGGCTTCACAAACTCCCTGTGCACATGTACAGCCTACCATCCATCATCCATTTCCTCTACCCTCCCTTCAGCCGCTCACAGCAACATGGCTTCTGTTCCTCATTTTCTTCCAGGGCCATATGGCAGCAGCCTGGCTATTAACCCAAGGAGTCCGGCCACAGACTAAAATCAGGCCACAGACTATTCAGTCTCAGCCTCTTCCTTCTTTTCAAGCTTGTCTATCCTCACCCCCATCCCCACCTCCTCCCTACCCCATCCCTTCCCCAACACCCAAACAAACTTGTCTTGTGCTAATACTTAACACTCCACAGCAGTGTCACCCACCCAGGGAGTTTCATAATAATAATAATAATAATACATAGGTTTTATATAGCGCTTTTCTGGGGAACTCAAAGACGCTTTACAATACAAAGAAAAAGTAATACAGTAAACAAAACTAAATAACAAGAACGAAAACAAATACAAATCAATAGATTGCAGAGATGGAATGGTGGTTAGAGGTAGAAGTCAGGCTGTTTTGAAGAGGTGGGATTTGAGTTGGGTTTTGAAGGAGGTGAGTGAGTCAGAGTTTCTGATATTGAGGGGCAGAGAGTTCATCACTTCATCCTGCTGGCTCTGCCTGTTGTTGCACAGTTCGCCTGCTTCACTCGCTGCAGCTCAGAGCGCTGTTCACTTCACCCCCTCATCCCTTCATCCCCTCATCCCTTCATCCCCTCCTCCCCTCATTCCTATGCCTAGCTCTGCAACCTGTGTTGAATCTTGACTAACACCACAAGCTCCCTCCATCCCTCCACACTCAGTTCCCTCTATCAGCTGCTGCAGTCGCAGTCGCTTCATCAGCCAATGCACAGACCGCAGTTCACTATTTCAGTTGCTACAGATGCAGTTCGCTTTATCAGTCAGTTTACTCTATCAGCTGCTGCAGATGCAGTTAGCTTCATCAGCCACTGCACAAAATGCAGTTCACTCTTATCAGCCGCTGCAGACGCAGTTCGCATCATCAGCATGTTCACTCTATCAGCTGCTGCAGACGCAGTTTTGCTTCATCAGTCACTGTACAGAATGCAGTTCACTCTATCAAACGCTGCAGACGCAGTTCGCCTCATCAGCAAGTTCAATCTTATCAGCTGTTGCATACGCAGTTCGCTTTATCAGCCACTTCACAGAATGCAGTTCACTTTATCCACGGCTGCAGATGCAGTTCACTTCATCAGCCAGCTCACTCACTCTATCACCTGCTGCACACGCAGTTCGCTTATCAGCCATTGCACAGAATCCAATTCTCTCCATCAACTGATGCAGACGCAGTTCGCTTCATCAGCCAGTTCATTGTATCAGCTGCTGCACATGCAGTTCGCTTCATCAGCCAGTTCAATCTATCAGCCGCTGCACAGAATGCAGTTCACTCTGTAGTGGCTATTTGTCCTCTGTTAAAAAAAAAGAAAAAAAAGAAAGAAAAAAAAGAAAAAAAGTTAAAAACTCTCTAACAGCCACCACAGACGTAGTTGGTTCATCCCCCATTGCACAGGGGTTCAGTTACAGCTGCTGCATATGCAGTTCGCTTCAATAGCCTCCATGTGCAGTTCACTGTTATTGCAGACACAGTTAGCTTCACCTATTGCACAGAGTACGGTTCACTCCATCAGCTACTGCAGACAGTTATTCCCATAAGCCACTGCATGGAGTGCAAATCACTCCATCAACTCGGGTAGAAGCAGTTGGCGTCATCAGCCACAGAGTGTAGTTCACTCCATCAGATGCTGCAGACAGTTAGCTTCGTCAACCACTGCATAGAGCATAATTCAATCGCATCAGTTGTAGCACACAGTTAGCTTCTCCAGCCACCGTAAGGTTCACTCCATCAGCTGCAACAGACACTGTTAAATCCATCCGTCACTATACAGAGTCCAGTTCATTTCACCAGCTAGCTACTGCAAAGTGCTGATCACTCCATCAGCTGCCGTAGACAAAGAAGGCTTCATCAGCCATTGCGGAGTACAATTCACTTCATCAGCTACTGCAGATGGCAGACGCAGTTAGTTTCATCAGCCACCGCACTAGAGTGCAACTTGGTCTCTATCGGCTGCGGCAGAAGCAGTTAGCTCATCAGTCATGGCTAGAGTGCAGTTTAATCCATCGGCTACGGTAGATGCATTTAGCTTCTTTTGCATTTAGCTTCTTCTTCAGTAACTGCACTAGAGTGCAACTCATTCTCTATGCAGCTCGCTAGATCAGCCACAGTGCACTCCCGTCAGCTACTACACAGCATGCAGTTTCTTCTTCAGCTGCGCAGACGGAGTTCTATCAGCCACAGACAGAAGCAGAGGTCAAATCTTTTGCCCCAGTCTCTTTCCTTCAGCCGCAATTATCATCGCTTATCTGCCATTCTTTGGGGGCATGTTGAGTCTAGGAAGTCCATACTCATCCACTCTCATAACTCAGCAGTCCTAGAAATCCTAAACAACGATCGATCTAGTCTTCCACCCATCATGCATTTCTTGCACAGAATCGCGTTGATCTTGGCTCAACTAGTTCATAGCTTGTCAGGCATGCTTCAGGCGTAGAGCAGTGTTACGACCCGGTCTAAGGTCAGGCTGCAACATAAAATGCACACAGAAACCAGATGTAAAATGTAACAAACTGCACAATTTTATTGCGAGGCACCAAACATGGGTTACATTAACAGTGCAAAGTTGGTAAAACTGATTGAAGCAATGGATCAGGGTGAACATTAGCCAAAACCCACACTAAATACCACCCACCAACTAACTAAGGACAAAACAAATGAAAGAAAAGACAATAATAAACCTACCTCCCTCAACTAAACCAAAACCAGGAGAAAACTGAAATTAAAAGGCCCATTCACCCCTACAGCTTCAGATACGCTATTTGGCTAAGGACTAGCTATTTACAAAGTGCCAGAGCACACTGGTTGGAGGAGTGCGGGGGAAGACCAGCAGCAACACCACTCAGTTACTGCTGGGCCTCCCCGCCATCTTGCAGAATCCAGGGAGTTTTAAAGGCAGTGTGCTGCGGGGTCGACCAATCCACAGCCACCACCGGCCAATCATAGCTGATTGCCATCACCTGTAGAACAAAGATCCACTCACAACAAGAGCTCTCACTCAGCACACATCTAAACCACATGCATACAGGGAATTAACAAGAAACATAAGGGAATACAATACAAATACGGCCTAAGGCCGTAACACCCCCCTTCCCAAAAGAGAACATCTCACCCCAAATGAGATGTTCTAAATCAGGACAGCAGGAAAACCTCCCACAGGTCATCTACATCTCACAGGTTAACTCAGATTAGCTATCACAACTAACCCTCACAACAAAACACACCAGGGCAGCGGCAAAACAAACAAAACCAAAACCTTCTGTCCCATGTGTCCCCTCCCTCCGTCTGTGCTCCCAACTGCTGGAGAACAGCAACTACCTGTAAATAGGCGCCACGTACTGCCTCGGTTTAAAGCTCGTGAAACATATTACAGGCGTCGGACGAAAACGAACTAAGGGCACTTCCGGATAAAAGGTGATGTTAAAAATGTCCCCCCCCAGCACTAACACCAAGGGTGTTGTCACAATGCACAGAGTCTGTGCGCTGGCGTCCCAACCCACAGAGCCTGTGCACTCATACGCTGTGCCTTCACTACACAGAACTCACACTTTGTGCCTTCACTACACAGAACTCACACGCTGTGCCTTCACTACACAGAACTCACAACGTAACGTACCACAGGTCACTAAACACACTCCTCCAACAGAACAAAGCAAACAAATCTAACACAGGCAACATACTGTATTTTTGGTTGGCAGATTTAACTTTACTATAACGAAGACAAAACAGTTTTACTACTAGAACGAAACTTTTAGACACAAATACAAGCAAGTTGTCCACTGGTATGCAGGGTGGGAAACCGTAAACTCACCGGGGTAGACTGCAGACCTGACCAGAGCAGACTCCTTTTCCAGCTTTGTTTGTCGGACATAGAGATACAGGAGTTGATCAATCTCAGCACTCAAATCCCTTGCTTCCAGCTCCACCTCTCACGTGGAGGGCGAGTCCCAGGTGCTCTTTCGTCTCTACCCCGGCCTCCATTTGAGCCATCGGATTAGTCTGGACTTGAGTGAGCAGCAATCGTCACCACTGTCCACTCGTCCCGCCAGCAGTCCTTGGTGTGGAACAGGCAGCCTCAACCACCCCACCCACACTGAAATGCCAGAAACTGCCCCGACAACACAAAATGCTGGAGCGCAGGAACTATTTCTTTCCCACCACAGCGACCACCTGCTTTTTACACCCACCTTACCAGGTTGGGCTTTGAACAAAAATCGACATGAAAAAAAACACTGGCAAAACTCAACTCCAGCATGCACGAGCTCCCGACGCCCTGTGTCATGACCAAATTGCCACAGCCGAACAGTCATCAACACAGGCAAACACCCAAGCTCAACCAGGTGGATCTGGAAAACACACAAAAAACTGTCAAAACTGCCAAGCAAAAACCAGACTACAGGAAAAAATGCACCAAAACAAAAGCATGAGGCCACAATTTAGCTTCGGACGAGCCCCCAATTCATGTTACGACCCGGTCTAAGGTCAGGCTGCAACATAAAATGCACACAGAAACCAGATGTAAAATGTAACAAACTGCACAATTTTATTGCGAGGCACCAAACATGGGTTACATTAACAGTGCAAAGTTGGTAAAACTGATTGAAGCAATGGATCAGGGTGAACATTAGCCAAAACCCACACTAAATACCACCCACCAACTAACTAAGGACAAAACAAATGAAAGAAAAGACAATAATAAACCTACCTCCCTCAACTAAACCAAAACCAGGAGAAAACTGAAATTAAAAGGCCCATTCACCCCTACAGCTTCAGATACGCTATTTGGCTAAGGACTAGCTATTTACAAAGTGCCAGAGCACACTGGTTGGAGGAGTGCGGGGGAAGACCAGCAGCAACACCACTCAGTTACTGCTGGGCCTCCCCGCCATCTTGCAGAATCCAGGGAGTTTTAAAGGCAGTGTGCTGCGGGGTCGACCAATCCACAGCCACCACCGGCCAATCATAGCTGATTGCCATCACCTGTAGAACAAAGATCCACTCACAACAAGAGCTCTCACTCAGCACACATCTAAACCACATGCATACAGGGAATTAACAAGAAACATAAGGGAATACAATACAAATACGGCCTAAGGCCGTAACAGCAGTTATAAATTAATATAGTACATGGCACTCATTTCCTCCCGGACTTTCCGCTTCAAATATTTTCTTGCCTTAACCACGGCCAGTTCATCCTATACTACAACAGCATCACTGATTCATCGCCTCACTTCTCTTAATAGGCGACGGGCCCAGGGGAGATTTTGTGCACTTAAACGATCCCTACCGAGGGAAAACACAGTCCTTTATTAACAACTGAGACATGTCTCAACAAATGAAAATAAATTTGTTGCCACGCGTTCTTTCTTGCCATATTTTGTGATCGCTAACTCTGTCAACTTGCATTTTCTCCGGTAAAGAGAGCAGACAGCTATGTTTAGGGTCCGCCATGCATGACGTATTTGTACTTATCATCCAATAGCAGGCTTGGAAAATTATCACGTGGTTCACGTTGGTATTGTAGTTCCTGGTTACTGTCAAATCCAAATACCACAACATCACTCGCTGTTAACTTTTTGGAATGATTTTCAGTTGCACTTTACTATGATTTGCATTCATTTATATAATATTAACTTAGCCAGCAATTCAGTGTTAAGACGTGACGTCAGTCGTGAAAGTTCGGCAGCTTCTGGTGCCAAGCGGTGGCAAGCGTTCGCTAAGAATCTGAGTCCAAATAAAAGACTAATTTATGGTAAGTTCTTTGGTAAATGTGCTCTTACCACTAACGTTACCCCTTTTAAAGTCTGTTTATTTTATTAGCAACTTTTGTGAGCTAGTCAATGCAGTACTACGCTAGTAGTTTATGAGCAACGCTAACGTGATATCACTGATCAGTCTGTATGCTTCCCTTGGTCTGTCACTTGGACTAAAACGCTAGCTAAGTGATTAACTATATTACAAATACCAACAAATAAACTGCAGCTAGCATTTTAACGTTACAGTCAGGGGTGTAATGGTAATGAGGTGGGTAAACTATCCAATGTGAGTTACCCACCTCATTGATGAATACAGATGATCTGAGAACAAGTGAGTAAACTATCAACCTCATTTAAAAAATGTGGCTTACCTCCACTACAGTATATTTTAGTAATCTGCTCACCAGTCTCTAATCTAGAGTAACGTTAAATTTGTATTAATAACACATGTAAAATTAACCAACGTGACTTACTTATAGATTTTTGGACAGGCAGCAACATTGTTTGATATTTTATATTGATTTGTTGGACAGGTTTGAAATTCTGACATGCTGCAAAACCAGGCTGACATGGCTCACTGTTGTCTCCAAGAATCTACTGCCTCCAACCTTCAATGACAGGATGACCTGATGGAAAAGCCAAATGGAGTGCATCTGTAGCCACCTTGTTTCTGCTATCATGATGTAGCCTACTGTCTGGGTCTTCAAATGTAATTAGAACCTCAATTTAAATATAAAATCACTTCTTTGCTTAATTGTCATAGTTTATACATCTGCACGGTCAACCAAGGAGCAGGCAAAAGTGGCTTTGCATGTTTGGTAGTGTGTTCTAAGTTGTAAACAAAAGAAACAGACTGCACACTCATAACTCCTATGCAATCTTTTTATTTTAACTTCTATAGATCAGTATTTCAACAAATCTGAAGGTTTGAGCCGTGAAAATAAATGAACTGAGACCAGCAAATGTCCATCTGTTTAAATGAATTGTGTATGATTTTTTTTTGCAGGAACACTGAATATATCAGATGGTATTACAGTTCATGCAAAACATCTCAACCAAAGACAGAACACATCAGCCAGTAGAGTTCACTTTTTGCTTAATCCAAGATTCAGAACAACTGCAAAATTAAAACAATGACAGAGCTTTAAAGACATTGGAATATCTATCAAGATGGCTGATGTCAGATAATCTATAATCCTCTAACAGTCTGGAAATATATTTGGCAGATAACAGACAACAGCGTAGTCACTTCTGGTAAGAGTGACCTGGTATACAGTAAGCTGGTCACTCTGAAGACACCTCAAAACCTCTTGATAGCAGCTATGTTCGATGATGCAAATAATGAAACAGTGTTAAATACTTTGTGTCACCAAATCAGGTTTAATGATCGTTATAAGAGACATTACTTATGCCAGCCTGTTGACCAAGATACTTGATATCTGAAAGTCTATCAACCTAGATCAGGGGTGGGAAACATTTTTTTCCAGAGGGCCATACTGACTTACATAAAGTAAGCGAAGGGCAACACATTGGACTGATAACTGCCAACACTCCTGATTTTCGTGGGGGTCTCTATTTGTAACCCTCCCGCTGTGATTGGTAATTTCTCATGTTAATCTCCTGATATCATAGTGATACAAATCAAATGGCTGTATCGGCTTAGATTTATTAACGTGATTCTGTCTTCTATTGACTTTTTGTGGGTTGTTATGTTTTCCTTTGAGGACGTTGGGTGCCGGATTGAGATGGTCCAGGGGTCGGGTCCGGCCCATGTGTGACCTAGATGGTTCTGTATTGCAGGACACAGGACACTGCAGCAGTTGAGGGTTCTGACAGGACACAGATCCATTGGAATTGCTGGAAATATACCTGCAAAGAAAACAGAAGAAGTCACTTTTTAATCTCATGCACTGCAGTGCTTAGCAGAGCCCTGTCCAGTGCCCACATAAGTTTAGTTAAACTCTGGGTCACAATATTATAATTATTTTAACTATTGTAGAAATGTAATTATTTTGGGAACAGAGTTCACAGCCATCTTCATTTATCAACATTTATAGATTCTCTTTCACATTTGAGCTATTTGGTGTATCTGCTTGTATGTTACTATTTGTTACATCAACAAACTATTCAAAACGAATTTCCCTGAGTTGGATTAATAGAGTTGTTGATTAATTGATTGACTGACTGAATGATGGTGATTCATGTATGCATAGGCTAGTGACAATGAACAACAAATCATAATGATGTCACAATTTTTTTATTGTTAATACTAACATCTAGACAACAATTCTGATGATTTCTTGTCAGAAGTTTTGGTGCAGTGATCCATGAACCTAATTGACTTCATTGGCGTATGACTCCATGATGTGACGCTCCTCTTGCTTATGAGAGAGGGCGTCGGTGCTGTAAGAGATAGGACATTCCCCCTGAGGGGATCTGTTTCCAACGGGAGTCATAACATTGGTGGTGATCTGGGGGAGGTGGTGGGATGAAGCTTCTTGCCTGGAGATGCTGGATGGATGCGTGATGCTGACACAAGGTGAGTGATGACTGCACGAGTGTGATTTAAGCTGTGGTGATGGGGCCTTATATAGTACTGGGAGAAGGGCATTTATGATGTCATAACTGACGTCATTTGGGCAACTGACGTCACGCTGCAAAGGTGACGTCATAGAGAAGGTGACGTCGGAGATGGTGACGTCATTTAGTGACGTCATTTGGGCTGAGGGTTATGACAGCATGGGGTGCTCTATTAATGCCTTATTTGGTCTTCCATGATTGAACTTCAGTCTGCGACTACACTTCAATCATGAGAGACTCTTAATATAATTTTAACAAACTTTATTGAATCAGAATAGTATGGCGTATGACTCCATGATGTGACGCTCCTCTTGCTTATGAGAGAGGGCGTCGGTGCTGTAAGAGATAGGACATCCCCCCAAAGGAATTTAAAGTTATTTCAGGAACAGGGAGAGTGAAAACGGGGGTCATCATCCCCCAAAGGAATTTAAAGTTATTTCAGGAACTGGGAGAGTGAAAACGGGGGTCATGGAGCTCGCCTGGGGTATGCTTTTAGTCAGGTCGTGGGCTGACAGGGGGAGAATTTATGCATGTCGGGAGATGAGGGGCTGACCGGGGTTTTTTAAGGCAAAGCGGGGATGCAAGGGAGTGGATGTGGATAGCCCGGGCATGGGCACATCGATGAGAAAAGGAGAGTTTGATCACCACCAACGAAGTGCTTGCTGCCTCTTTAGTCATGGAAGAAGGGATCTCTGGGCTGATAGTATGGCGTCTTGCTCTGGTCGAATGTAGGATGCATAGGCGGTTGAGGACCAGCGCCCCAGTTGTTGAAGGGAGGCGGAGGACACCCCCTGCGTGGCTGCTGATGTGGCTGCTCCGATCCTGAAGGAGTGGCTGGAATAGTTCTCCGCAGGGATGTTGCATTTCTGGAGTGTGGTCTTGAAGTGGAGGATGAACCAGGATCTCGTCATGTGATGATGGGGAGAGATGAGGAAAAGGGGGGCCGAGGGACTAGTTGGGGGCCTGACTTTAAGGTATCGAATCATGGCCGAGAAGGGGCAGAAGGGAGATTGGATGCGAGCAATGATTATAGGGCAAGCTCCGCCTACTTTGGTATGTTTCAGGGAGATGCTATAGTGGTCGGGGTGGAATTTTAAATCGGAGAGAGTTATGTCGCGTGAGGGTTGAAACGTGGCGGGGGATGTAAACTCGCTGATTCTGAGGAACCCATAAAAGGCCAGGGAAAATACGCACTCTAAGAGGCTGTCTAAGAAGGTGGAGTGAATGCCTTGTCTGAGGCTGGTTAACATGTGCCGTAATATGGGGAGAGTAATGGGACGCCGGGAGTCGGGGGCCGACGGAAAAGCTTTTGAAATGCCTTTTAATAGTAGTTTAACAACTGGATTTGTAAATAGACTGGGAAAAGCCGGGTCGAGGCCCCTGGCGTAAAATTGGATGCCTGCCACTAGGCTGCGGATGTAAGGAGGGCGGAGGTGGCGGACATCTACGCAGAAAGAAATGAAGGCGCATACTGTGGGAATTAGAACGGGGTGAACGGGCTGGTTGACGGAGAGGCAGAACATGGCAAACATTCGCCAAGCCGCGTCGTAAGCTTTGATGGTGGAACTGGCCAGTCCTTGCCTAATGTAGGACTGGGCCGAGTGGAGAAAAGGGGTGAGGTGGGGATTGCTCTCTATGAGAGCGTGAGGGCGGAAAAGGAGGGGTGAGGTGTCGGAGTCGAGTCTGCTTCGGGGTAGAGTCTGCGGAACGCCTGGAAATTGAAACGGGAGAGGTGATCAGCGATTATGTTAATATGCCCGGGGATGTGCCTGGCGACCATGATAAAATTATGGGTGACGGAAAGCCAGGTTAGGCGCCTAACAAAAGGCATAATGGCCGGGGAAGATGATCGCCCTTTATTGATGATGGCGACTACTGCAGCATTATCGCATTTGACTGCTATCCTTTTACGTGCCCAGAAGCGCCCCCATATGTGACAGGCAGCCACTATCGGGTATATTTCGTATAGAGCGGAGGACTGATCCAAGCCGGCAAACTGCTGCGGCCAAGTGCCAGCGAACCAGTGGCCTTGGTAGACCCCCCCGAAACCCACGGATGGGGCTGCATCTGTGAACAGTTTTAGGTCGTCGGCAGACGAGACGATTTCATCATAGAAGAATGAGATTCCGTTCCAATTTTCTAAGAGGTGAGCCCAGAATTTGAGATCGGATCGGCATCCCTCGTTGAGGGTAACGGAGTCAAGGAGGCTGGGGACTGACGATGCTAAATCGAGCAGCCTGGAAATGAATGACCTCCCTTGGGGAATAATGTGCATAGCGAAATTCAGGTGGCCGAGCAGAGACAGGAGGTCTCGTTTTGAAATGTGGCTGGCTGCTGAATAGGACTGAGCTATTTTGCGGATGCGAGACAATTTCTCGAGGGGGAGGGAAGCTTGCATAAGCTTGGTGTCGAGATTAATGCCCAGGAATTCAAGAGATGATGAGGGCCCGGAGGTTTTTTCCTCAGCTAGAGGGACGCCCAGCCTGTGAAACGTCTCTTTGAGTTTAACTAGGGAGATTGAGGGGACGGACGGAGGGTCGATGAGCAGAAAATCATCTAGCAGGTGTAGCACTGCGGGGAGACGGATATTGTTTAGCAATATCCAGCATAGAGCTTCTGCTAGTGAATTAAAGATGGCGGGGCTGCTTCTGCACCCAAACGTGAGCCTTACGGAAAAATAGAATTTTGAATCCCATTTTATTCCGAATAGATGCCATTGGGAGGGATGGATAGGAATGACTTTGAAGGCGTCTGAGATATCGGCTTTAGAAAGCCACGCACCTTTGCCTGCCAGTTTGATTAGACGAATGGCGTGGTCTATTTTTGCATAGTGGAGGGAATAAGGTTCGGGAGGAATGAGGCTGTTTATGCTTGGAGTGGGGCCATGATGGGCCGCTGACAGGTCTATAATTAGGCGCTTTTTGCCGGAATATTTGCGAGTGGCGACGCCTACTGGACTTGTTCGGAACACCGGGAAGGGGGGAGAATCAAATGGGCCGATTATGAATCCTTTTGATAATTCCCTGCTAAGGAGTTGAGAAACTACTTTGGGCTCTTTTTGAGCCGTTTGCAGATTTTTAGAGACGTGGGAAATTGTGGGGGGAGAAATTACTCCTATTTTGAACCCCTGGGAGAGGCCGGTTAAGAGATGATCTGTAAATACGCGATCGGGGTGGCAGGCTAATTCGAGGCCCAGGGCTGGGATGTCGATGGGGGTGGATGGGAGGGATTTTATGATTGTTAGCCCAACCTTTCTTTTTTGGGGAACTGCCTTGGGGGGCGGATCCTGCGGGGGCAGACGGAGCGGGGGTGCGCTTCCCTGCAGGCGCTGCAGACGTGCAGAAAAATGCAGTTAGGGTATGTGCAAACTCCCTCATTAAAATTATTGCAGATAGCCATGTTGTTATGCATAACTACCTTGCGCCCCTGGCGGTCAGATTGAGATGGCTGGAAGGTTTCCAGCTGGAGGAGGGGGGGTGGACCGGCCGGAAGCGGTGTGTTGCTCCCGGAAGCCTGGAAGGCGGCCGCAGCGCATAGCGGCGCTGTGTGACCTGTTTCGCCGCAGGAAAAACAGGTGATCGCCTGGTGACCACCCGTGACCAGTACCAGTAGCTCGGTATCCAACATGGACCAGTCTAGACGGATGTTGGAACGAGTTATGTACAGCGCCGCTTTTGTAGAGAACGCTTTGTGGTACTGGTAAAATATGTTTTTCCCGTACCTGAGGTGGAGGTCTCCTATCAGAGCCAAGTACTCGTCTAACTCGACACGACGGCCGGGGTACACTGAGCATATGATGTCGCGGAAAACCCCGAACGCAACGAGGAATTCGGTTGGTGATAGATCTTTGGCGAGACGGGGGTCGGAAGATTTTAGGACGGCCGATATATCTTGGCCGCCCGTTAACTTTTTGCTGCACTCAGCAGACGGCAGGATAATGCTGACTAGATTGATATCCCTGCCTTGAAGGATCATGGCTCGAAGCCTGGGCGATATGTTTGCTGAGAGTGGGATATACGGCCTCCCGTTACCGGGGGAGTGGATGGCCGAGGCGAGGGTATTCATAGGGGGGATGAGTGCGGGGAGGGGAGGGAACTCGGCGCACGCACCTGGATTTTGGAGCGCGGCTGGCTGGGCTGATATCGCCGGAAGAAAAGCGGGCTGAGAAGGGGGATACGAGCCTGAAACCTGGTGCGCTTGGGCTGCTGCCGTGGGGAGCGTGGGGCTCGTGATCAGCCTCAGCCGGGCATCGATGTCGGCGAGGGCCCCGACCATTGAAGACATCGTTGCGATCAGGGGATCATGGGGGCCTGGAGGGGCTGGACGCCTTGGCGCGTCCGCCGAGGAGCCGGCGGTCTTGGTGCGCTTCGCTGGGCCTTTCTTGGAGGTGGACTTCTGGGCTCTTTTGCCACGGCCACGGCCTTCGGAGTGCTGCGCGGACTGTGATCCGGGCGAGACGAGGACCTCCGGGACGTTGGGTTTTCTTTTGCGGCCGCGGCCCCTGGTGCGGGGAGCGTCCAGTGAGACGCCTGAGACGCCCGGAGATGAAGCCTGGGGATCGGGGATTTGCCCGGGGCTGGCCGGGGCGTTGAATGTGCTCTGGAGGAAGGCGTCCACGGTGGAGCTGAACATTTGCTGCTCGTCTTCGGACTCGTACATGGTGCTGGACTGAATGAAGCTTCTTGCCTGGAGATGCTGGATGGATGCGTGATGCTGACACAAGGTGAGTGATGACTGCACGAGTGTGATTTAAGCTGTGGTGATGGGGCCTTATATAGTACTGGGAGAAGGGCATTTATGATGTCATAACTGACGTCATTTGGGCAACTGACGTCACGCTGCAAAGGTGACGTCATAGAGAAGGTGACGTCGGAGATGGTGACGTCATTTAGTGACGTCATTTGGGCTGAGGGTTATGACAGCATGGGGTGCTCTATTAATGCCTTATTTGGTCTTCCATGATTGAACTTCAGTCTGCGACTACACATTCAGGGATGCAAAGTCATGGAGAGTGAAAAAGGTGACGGATACCAGGGCATCAAACGACTGAGAAATCCTCCTATTTTGGGATGAAAAGTTGGCTGTACCTAAAGGTGACTAGTTTGCAGCCTGCATATTGTGACTAGCTTTTCGGATGTTAGGTAGTAGGCTAAAGATCTGAAGGTTTAGTATCAACCTAAAAGCTAACATCTCCCCAGTGTCATAACGAGATGGGTCCATGCTAACGTTATATCAATTCGAGAAAAACTAGCTAGTTAGAAATGGCCAATTCTATTCACAGATCGTAGTGTATGCTAGCTAGCTAGCGCTAAGCTAACACTGATTCAATGTCACCATATGTTTGAACCAAATGCTGTACAACACAAACAAGTTGCAAACCATTAATACTTACGCTCACACGTATAGTGATGCAACTGCTGCTATCATGTTGTTTTGTTTGTTGCTCTGGTCACAAGGCTCTTCTCGGGGAGGAAGACTAGAGCCGTATGACAACGTAACGAACTCTGATAGGTCAATGACGTCACTCCTCCAGTATCTTGGCGTGCTATTGGTTCTACCGGCCAGTAGGTCGCAGCATTTGCCTGCAAATGTAACGTACTTTAAACTCTGGTTTTGCAAAGGCTCGTAGAATTTTCGAGTGGCAACAAACGGAATCTGATTAAGATGAAAATAATATTCGCAACTTTAGAGGGCTGGGTTCTCCCTCGATGAGGATCATTGCTTTCAATAACTAAAGCAGATATGCCGTCTGGGCCCATCGCCTATAACAGAAATTTAGACACTTGGCCTCTAAAACAGCTGTCATTCAACTAGCTCCTCAGCTAGCAAACCTCTCCAAAGCTTTGCAAGAAGCTATCTTAAACAGCCTCACTCGCCACTCTCTTCTGACCTCTCAGCCTCTGCACCAGTTCCCTACATTCAGGCATCATATTCCCTATGATCCATGTTTCGCTTGCTTTCGGCTGCCGGGGAGCGCCGGATTAATCTGACTTCACCAGCCTATGGTCTTTCCTCATCCCAGTCTTTCGGTCATAACTATTCACACTTCAGACTTTCATCTTCATGCTCCATAGGAGCAACAGATCAGCGTGGAATTTCCTTCCCTCTACTTCTGCTTCTACACCTATCTTAGCAACACAAGGCACTGACTAATTATATCCGCTTCATGTACGCTGCAAGCATCACCTCAAGACCCACTCTTTACCAAAACAGGAAGAGTGGCCACTCAATTCTGGGTCCAGAAGCTACACCAAGTTCTCTGTATATATTCTGAACAACTTCTATATCTTCTGTTCGAGCAATTCCTTCTACAGTCGCAGACTGAATATCTCGGTCCAAACCATTCAGGTTCATGGCCGCTGGTCATCTCAAGCATACCATTCCTGTATCGGCAACAACGTCAATGATCTTTGTCACGCTCACGCTCAACTCAGCTCTTTCTAAATCCAACTCTTTTGGGGGTCTGAAATCAGCTCGGACGTAAACACGCCTGAGAAGCAATCCGCTCGGGCAGCTCATGCTGAGACGGAACCCCCAATGCTGAGTCTCTCTCTGCCCGGTCTTCAGTTCCTCCTCCCAGACCAGACAGATGTCCACGGATGACATATCCATGCACCCTTACCTGCACCTCAACACATACACATTTCAATCTTCAACACATACACATCTCAATCTTCATTAAACTTCTAAACGATATATTGTTGTGGTGTGGTCCGTGCTAGTGAAAAATGTATATATGAGGATTTTTATTCAGAAAGTTCCATCTGTGCACAGAGTCTCTCCGACAGTCAAAACGCTTAAGTCAAGAGAGCCACGAGCCCTCATCTGCACCTTCTCATATAGTGATAGTAGGGTGCCCTCCCCACCCTGATCTCTGCTGTGAAATTCCATTAGCTCATACACTGTAGAAGTTCCATCTAGCCCAGTACATTTCTACAGCTACCTTGATCTTTCATAAGAGACAACCTTGGTCTGGTCACAAGACAAAATACATGTTATCTATCTTCAGGAATGCTTTGCAGATGGAGAGCAGAGTCCACAAAAGACACATCTTATAAGAGAGCCATAGATCATTATGGAACAGAGCACTGGCGTAGCCAGACTTGGCACATTGGGTAGGCACAATGTGTAAGAATTATTACTCTACATGACCTTCTAATTCATGATTAGAAATTCACTTCTTGTACCCCGTAGTTACACTATAAGTACAGTGTGGTACCCCGTAATTAGCCTATAAGTACAGATCTTGTTACCCTCTAGTTACATGCTTATTTGCGGGCTGTATTCTAAAGCGTTACGCAACTTCAGGCAAGTAAAACAACTTGGTTATGTTTATACAAGTAAAACAACTTTGGTTATGTTTAGGCAAATAAAAAACTTTGGTTATGTTTAGGCAAATAAAACAACTTTGGTTATGTTTAGGATAATAAAACAACTTTGGTTATGTTTAGGCAAATAAAACAACTTTGGTTATGTTCAGGCAAATAAAACAACTTTGGTTATGTTTAGAAAAGTAAAACAACTTGGTTATTTTTAGGCAAGTAAAACAACCTTGGTTATGTTTGTATGTATGTATATGTAAGGCATAACTTGCCTAAGTCAATGCAATATTTGCCTAAGTCACTTTTGCTTATGATGCAATCGTTTTTTTGTCTTTCTTTTTGTGGAATACGTGTTCACACATCTGTGTTAAGTTACTCTTACAGTAAAAATAAAAAGTTTTTATGTGCTTGCTGAAATGTGTTTTTTCTTGTTTCCCGAAAACCTTAAAAAATGACTTGGGCAATTATGCTATTAGGCTAACGATATGCTGTAATTCTCTCCATGCGTAATTGGAAAGGCATATCTCACCATAACACCATCACATCATATACCTGTTAAAAACATCTGTGATTTGATGCAATTCGGGTTCTTTTGTTGACTGGAAAAGGAAATAACGTGTTTGCAGCGGGGAAACGGGGGGGGGGGGGTGGACAAAAGAAAAGATTGGAGGATTTAGATTGGACTCAAATAAAACTCAGTGAAACATTGAGAGCTGCCGTGCCGAGGACAGAGAGAGATGGAGAGAAGAGCTTGTCGACAGATCGTCTGTGGTGCCAACGACCCTCCGGGTTCTGGGATAGGTGAAGGTGAATAGCCTATTGCAAATACATGTAGGCTACAATGTCCATTGTCCAACAAGTTTTCTCAATTCATTTACCATTAACCCCTCTTTGCGATGTGATAACAATCAACAATGTGATATAACAATTCATGAATTTGCTATGAGGAGTGCCTGGAACAACAACAACAACAACAACAACAACAACAACAACAACACATATTCATAGTGTAATAATAGTAAAGTCTAACTTTGTAATAATATAGTATCAATGTTTGTGTGTGTGTGTGTGTGTGTGTGTGTGTGTGTGTGTGTGTGTGTGTATGTGTGTGTGTGTGTGTGTATATATATATATATATATATATATATATATATATATATATATATATATATACAGTATATATATATATATATATATATATATATATATATATATATATATATATATATATATATATATATATATATATATATATATATATACTGTATATGGTGAGAAAGAACAAAGAGAAGATGACAGAGAGAATAGGGAACAGGTTATGGAAAGCAGAGAGACAGAAAGCACAGGAGGAGACACATGGAAAAGAGAGACCAGACAAGCACAGCCCCCTCGGACCCCCCGCTGAAATGGTCTTGGTATTTACAAAATTCTGGCTACGGCCCTGCATATATACCACCAAATAAAGCAAGCTTTATTTTAACTGTAGCAAACAATCACTTCAGGTGAGTTGATGTGACAGCAGGAACTGCAGAAGGTGAAAGGCGGAGCATGTCATTGAGACAATGCGTGGGATGGACCTGTAGCCTACTTTTGTACAGACCAGCCCACCACAATTGGCCAGGCACCAACCATCCTTGTATTGCTGCTGGTGATTTCCAAGTAGCCCTGACTGCAGTACGCAGATCGGGGAGTGGCTCAACCTCAACGTTTGACTCATTTGCATCGACGTTTGCATCGGATAAGGTCTTCACTTCACGTGAAGACTCTGGTAGGAGCCGGCTTTTAGACCTAGACGTGAAAATGGCACAGTGTAAAATGGGAAATGCGTGACGTTCGCCGGGCTGTTGAGGCTACATTCATATAAGCATTAGACAATCGAATAGCCATCATCTGAGTAATCTGCAGGAAAGATCAACTGATGTTTAATTAATGAAATATTGTGTTGCTTGTGTTTGTTGTTGCTTGCGTTTGTTGAGTAAAACAAGATCAGGATATGAAATAACAATTAAATGGTAAATAACAGTAAGCTATATATAAAAAAATCTGATCATTTGTTTTGGGCCGGTCTGGGCCAACATTTGTTCAATCATGAGAGACTCGTAATATAATTTTAACAAACTTTATTGAATCAGAATAGACAGTTTGAGTATGGCGTATGACTCCATGATGTGACGCTCCTCTTGCTCCATGATGTGACGCTCCTCTTGCTTATGAGAGAGGGGCGTCAGTGCTGTATGAGATAGCCATGATGTGACGCTCCTCTTGCTTATGAGAGAGGGGCGTCAGTGCTGTATGAGATAGGACATCCCCCTTAAGGGGATCTGTTTCCAACAGGAGTCATAACATTGGTGGTGATCTGGGGAGGTGGTGGGATGAAGCTTCTTGCTCTGGAGATGCTGGATGAATGCGTGATGCTGACACGAGGTGAGTGATGACTGCACAAGTGTGATTTAAGCTGTGGTGATGGGGGCTTTATATAGTACCAGGAGAAGGGCATTTATGATGTCATAACTGACGTCATTTGGGCAACTGACGTCACACTGCAAAGGTGACGTCATGGAGAAGGTGACGTCGGAGATGGAGACGTCATTTAGTGACGTCATTTGGGCTGAGGGTTATGACAGCATGGGATGCTCTATTAATGCCTTATTTGGTCTTCCATGATTGAACTACAGTCTGCGACTACACTTCAATCATGAGAGACTCGTAATATAATTTTAACAAACTTTATTGAATCAGAATAGACAGTTTGAGTATGGCGTATGACTCCATGATGTGACGCTCCTCTTGCTTATGAGAGAGGGGCGTCAGTGCTGTATGAGATAGGACATCCCCCAAAGGAATTTAAAGTTATTTCAGGAACTGGGAGAGTGAAAACGGGGGTCATGGAGCTCGCCTGGGGTATGCTTTATTCAGGTCGTGGGCTGACGGGGGGAGAATTTAGGCATGTCGGGAGATGAGGAGCTGACCGGGGTTTTTTAAGGCAAAGCGGGGTTGCAAGGGCGTGGATGTGGATAGCCCGGGCATGGGCGCATTGATGAGGAAAAGGAGAGTTTGATCACCACCAACGAAGTGCTTGTTGCCTCTTTAGTCATGGAAGGAGGGATCTTTGGGCTGATAATATGGTGTCTTGCTCTGGTCGAATGAAAGATGCATAGGCGGATAAGGACCAGCGCCCCAGTTGTTGAAGGGAGGCGGAGGACGCCCCCTGCATGGCTGCTGATGTGGCTGCTCCGATCCTGAAGGAGTGACTGGAATAGTTCTCTGCAGGGATGTTGCATTTCTGGAGTGTGGTCTTGAAGTGAAGGATGAACCAGGATCCTGTCATGTGATGATGGGGAGAGATGAGGAAAAGGGGGCCAAGGGCTGATTGAGGTTTATGCAAATGCCGGAATGATGGGTTATGCAGATTGTCGGGACATTGGCTGACTTGTCAGGACGTGGGCTGACTGAAGTTTAAGCAGGATGCAGGGATAATGGGTTGAGCAAGTTGTCAGGATGTGGACTGACTTCTCGGGACGTGGGCTGACAGGTTTAAGCAGAATGCAGAGATAATGGGTTGAGCAAATTGTCAGGACGGGGGCTGACTTGTCAGGACATGGGCTGACTGATGTTTAAGCAGAATGCAGGGATGATGGGTTGTGCAAATTGTCAGGACGTGGGCTGACTGAGGTTAAGCAATGGCAAGGACACTTATGGGGTTATATGCAAATTGCCCGGGCATGGGCACCAAACGGGGATTGGGAGAGAAGACCGCCACCAACGAAATGCATTAATACTTCCTACCAATCATGGAAGGAGGCATCTTTGGGCTGATGATATAGCAGCTTGCTCTGGATGGATGTAGGACGCATGGCTGATGAGGACAGCAGCCCAGTTGTTGAAGGGAGGACCCCCCCGGGAGGGGACCACCCCCCCCAAAAGAAAAAGGTCAGCGATGACCTGCATTTTTTAAGGTCAGTAATGACCAAGGTCGCAACAACCTGCATGAGCATAGCCAGCAATGGCTTAAAGATGCAATATTTAACCTTTAGCATTATATTATTATGGCATGAAAATGTCTAAAAATGAGTAGACATAATGTTATATTCTTTAGTTGTGCACTTACTTTATCCCAAATTGTATGAGGCAAAGATAGGCTTGATATTTTTCTCATAGTTTTCCTATCTATCCGTTCTATTCCTAATAGATGCACGTTCTGATTTGTGCATTTTGACATTTGGAATATTAAAGGTGGGCTGACCATTGTTAATAAGTACGTTTTCCCCTTGGATTTGACTTTAAGTTGCGTGTCTACAGTATGTCTATTATGGGCCTTTTTCATTTGTTTTGACAGTCGTGTACTGTCACTTCGGGAGAGTTGCACCCGCACCCTCGGCTGAGCTGTTGTACGGTGGACTTAGTTCAGTTGAGGCAGAGACTGGCTGTGGAGACACGCGGTTTTCGTGCCATGACCTTTTTGATTAGTTTTGACGTCCAGCGGGAGGGGGAGCAGTGAATGTGCTGCATCTGTAGAAAGTTTTAAGTCGTCGGCAGACGAGACGATTTCGTCGTAGAAAAATGAGATTCCGTTCCAATTTTCTAAGAGGTGTGCCCAGGGGGTATACTTTTGCTGAAGCCACTGTGCTGTGCCCGGCTATATGCTTTGCTGGAGCCACTGTGCTGTGACCAGGGAGGAGCTCTGCTGAAGCCACTGTGCTGTGACCGGGGATATGCTTTGCTGAAGCCACTGTGCTGTGACCAGGGAGGAGCTCTGCTGAAACCACTGTGCTGTGACCAGGGATATGCTTTGCTGAAGCCACTGTGCTGTGACCGGGGAGGAGCTCTGCTGAAGCCACTGAGCTGTGCCCAGGGATATGCTCTGCTGAGCCACTGCTGTGACCGGGATACAGTGTTGCCAGATGGCAAATGTTGAATTATCGTACCAGAGGGTCAAAATTATCGTTTTTGGAGTGAAATTATCGTACGCCCCCTCCCCAGCGCGCGTGCCTTCGGCGCGCCTATGTCGGGGGGCTGCGCTGATCACAGGCTACTTTTTGGACTTGGCATGATTTTTCAACACTGTGGTCTCAGCCTGCGTTGCAACAACAACAAAACACCCTGCACGTATTAGCTGCAAATATGTTTGATTGAAGAGATGATTGTATAAACAGATAGAGTGATAGACGTAGGATTCGTCTAAGTGTCACGAAATGATGAGATTCTCGTACGTTTGGGGGATTTGGGGATTATTGATCGTACATCGTACAGAGGTCAAAATTATCGTACAGGTACGATAATTATCGTACGTCTGGCAACGCTGCCGGGATATGCTCTGCTGTAGCCACTGTGCTGAGACCAGGGATGTGCTCTGCTGAATCTACTGCGCCGTGACCGGGGAATGAGCTCTGCTGACCTGACGAGTTATGCATAACGGAAAGCCGGGTGATGCTGCACTGCACATTAAAGCCGTGGTGGACTGGGAGGAGCACCTTTTGTTTATGATCGAGACTGAAGCTTCGTATGCATTTGCAATACCAGAGTAAATCTCGTAGAGGAAGATCGATTCCCTACTGGGAGAAAGTAGGGAACTCATGGTGCCTCTTTTCTGCAACCATTCACCTCTAGAACTTAATTCAAGCATATGCTGAAGCCAGAACCACCCGCGAGCATTTTTCGGTTGAAAAGACGTTTAAATTTGAAAGTGAAAGTTTTTTCACCCACTATTTGCAGACGTTTATTGAACTTTCAGATTTAGACCATATTTCACCAGGATCTTAAATTAAAATATCAGCGCGCACACGGGATTCAAACCCCGCTTTCCCACATTCAAGCCAGTCCGCTCTAGCGCTGAGCTATACATTTTCTTATATTTTGAAGGATGGCAACAGCAGAACTGATGATTATCGCCATTTTGCCTGAAGCATGCGACGGGAGACGATAGTGTCGCATCTTGCATTTGCAATGCGCATCTTTGGCAACGCTAGACCAGCCACGCGCATGCGCAGTATAGCATGGAAGGCCGGTGGCTAGCCAGGTAGCTAGCGCGCTACTCAGCATGGCCGGAAAAGTTTACAAGGGTTATACTTTATCTAAATGACTGGGATTGGATCAATGGATTGGATGCGTAAGAGAGGAACCATGCTATGAAAAAGAAAAGGTTGACTGGAAACTGGGACTAGAGGCATGTTGTTAAAACCCGAATGGACACGGGAGAGGGAAGCGGCCGTATGCCGTATGCCGTATGCTAAGGGATTGGCACCCGGCCTGAAATGAGTGCAGCAGCAATGCCGCAACATTGACTGAAACCAGGGACTAAATGCATGTTTGATAATACCCGACCGGACGCGGGAGAGGGAAGCGGCCGTATGCAACAGGGCAGAGTTGCTCGGGGATTGGCACCCGGCCTGCAATGAGTGCGGCCGCCGGAAGAGATGCCGCTGAAAAGGGGGGATACGACCTGAAACCTGGGGCAGGGCTGTTTGGGCTGCTGCCGTGGGGAGCGTGGGGCTCGCGAGTGTCCTCGGCCGGGCATCGATGTCGATGAGGGACCCGACCAGTGAAGACATCGTTGCGATCAGGGGATCTTGGAGGCCTGGAGGGGCTGGAGCCTTGGCGCGTCCGCCGAGGAGCCGGCGGTCGTGGTGCGCTTCGCTGGGCCTTTCTTGGAGGTGGACTTCTGGGCTCTTTTGCTGCGGCCACGGCCTCCGGAGTGCTGTGCGGACTGAGATCCGGGGGAGGTGGACTTCTGGGCTCTTTTGCCGCGGCCTCCGGAGTGCTGTGCGGACTGAGATCCAGGCGAGACGAGGACCTCCTTGACGTTGGATCTTCTTTTGCGGCCGCGGCCCCTGGTGAGGGGAGCGTCCCATGAGACGCCTGTGACGCCCGGAGATGGAGCCTGGGGATTGGGGATTTGCCCGAGGCTGGCCGGGGCGTTGAATGTGCTCTGGAGGAAAGCGTCCACGGTGGAGCTGAAACTTTGCTGCTCGTTTTCGGGCTCGGACATGGTGCTGGACTGAATGAAGCTTCTTGCTCTGGAGATGCTGGATGAATGCGTGATGCTGACACGAGGTGAGTGATGACTGCACAAGTGTGATTTAAGCTGTGGTGATGGGGGCTTTATATAGTACCAGGAGAAGGGCATTTATGATGTCATAACTGACGTCATTTGGGCAACTGACGTCACACTGCAAAGGTGACGTCATGGAGAAGGTGACGTCGGAGATGGAGACGTCATTTAGTGACGTCATTTGGGCTGAGGGTTATGACAGCATGGGATGCTCTATTAATGCCTTATTTGGTCTTCCATGATTGAACTACAGTCTGCGACTACACTTGTTGAGATGAAAAATTATTTAATTTTGTCTTGTGGATTTTAATTGCTGTGCCTTTTGTCTATTCTTTTCCCCTCTGATATATAGAGACACCTTTCTATTATCATAGATGGTGAGGTCACTGAAATTATTAAATGCAGGGACAGTGAACTTGTCCACTGTCCCTTCTGTAAGTACACGGGAGAAAAGCATATGGTTGACAACCATATAAAAGGCCATTCCACAGTGAAACACAAAGGTGCGGAACTTACATATTACACAAATTAATTACTTATTATATATATTATATACTATTTTTTCACAAGTATGAATCTTGTTCCCTTCATTCCTCTCTTACAGAATTCACAATGATCAAGTGTGGCCTAAGTTGTCGGACGGCAACACATTTTCATTGCTGCTATTGTGCAGCAACAATTATAAATAGAATGCAATTTGCAAGGCATTTACAAATACACCAGCTCCCATGGCGCATCGCAGCTTCCATGGCACCCATGCAGCACTCTGTGGCCCCCACACAGCCCCCATTGGCCCCCGCTCAGCATCCAGAGGCCCCCACACAGCCCCCATTGGCCCCCGCTCGGCATCCAGAGGCCCCCGCTCAGCATCCAGAGGCTCCCACACAGCCCCCATTGGCCCCCGCTCAGCATCCAGAGGCCCCCGCTCAGCATCCAGAGGCTCCCACACAGCCCCCATTGGTCCCCGCTCAACATCCAGAGGCCCCCACAAAGCCCCCATTGGCCCCCGCAGAGTATTCTAAAGCCAGTCAACAAAAGAAATTCACTTGTCCTCATTGCACAGTGAAGTTAAACAATTTTTTTTTTAAACACACTACAAGAGAAAGCATACCCACCACTTTGAGACAGTGTCTAAGGACAGATTTTTTGTCTGTCAGTGTGTTGATGTTAAACATGGTGTGTTTGCAGTTGAGAAATCATTTATTGGGCCAGCAACACCCATACACATGATAAATGATAAATGGCCTGCATTTATATAGCGCTTTTATCCAAAGCGCTTTACAATCAGTAGGTAGTCTACATTCACCCATTCATACACCGATGGCGGCAGGCTGCCACGCAACACACCATCGGGAGCAAGGAGGGTTAAGTGTCTTGCCCAAGGACACAACGACAGCAGCTGGGAGGGAGCGGGGATCGAACCGCCAACCCTTGCGTCATTGGCCGACCCGCTCTACCTCCTGAGCTAAAGCCGCCCGTCCATACATCCATCAAGGTTGTAGATGTGGGATGTCACAGAGCTGGTTTTGCAGTCATTTTTCCATTTTCATTAAACCAGTATACTTCAAATCAGCTAATGATCTTTTTTTTTACATCTTGCATTGTTATTGTGCCTATAAGAACCACAATCTGTTTCCTTTCTAGAAGAAACTGAGAACTTGCCAGAACTGGGAACAGGGAACGGGGTATGTTGCCTGTTGTGGGCTTTTCTAATTTCACTGTTTTCTGCCTTCTCCAACCTGGTTTTCTTTATTTTTGATTAGGAGGATGCTCTGCTTAGGGACACCATTGAGGCAGCAAGGTGGTGTGGCACAAAAACATTCAAGGGAAAACTTTCCCTTCCCCAAGTCATCACCATGGACAAGGAAGATCACTTGAGGGCAGTGGTGGAACTGCGACAGATGTCTGATGGCCTGGATGAAGAGGAGACTGAACTAAGGGAACCGTTCATGTTCCATTTCAGTCTGCAGGAAGATTACGAAGAATTTTGTGTAGAAATTATAGACACAAGGCGAATGCGGGTGTCTGCTGCTTTTGGAATAAAGGAATAGAGTGTAGAGTGTACAGAACACTTACTGTTTTTGACACCGACAGGAATAAAGCGTGTTCAAGTGTCAATGGCACAGACATCACTTCAGTCTCTGATCTCCTTAATGTAGCTGATATAATTGAGTGTACACAAATTTAACATGTGTCACTCACTTGTGGAAATGCTATGGTATATATTTTTTTAAATATAGGCAGCATGGATAAAATAATGGACTTAGTAAAAAGAAAACATTTAACAAGTAAAAATATATGAATGCCATTGATTTCACTTCACTGTTCCAATTCAGCTGGCCCTAGTTACACAGGTTTCAAGTTCAGTGGGAGCTGAACTTCAGTAAGAAGTTGTGTGTGAAGTTTTGAGGGCTCATGAAAATGTAAACGTGTTCCCATTATTTTATTCACAAGATGAGACAAGAATATCGAATATTAGGTAAAAAATATCCCAACACCTACACAGAACATTACAATAATAATGTGTTGTAGTCACTGATGGATAAACCTATACAAAGTCTGCTAGGATCCCCACTAGCTGCTAAACACAGTGATATTCAGAGTCGATGGGTTAGGTTTTCTATAGATACCTGGTTTCGTCTAGTGAAACAACTTAAAATTCAGAAAGAAATAATATTGAGGTGGCTGAGCTTTGACCCAGACTTTAAGCCAGCTGCAAGTGATAATAGATTTATTCAATGGGCAGAGAAAGGAATCACAGCACTGTTTGTTTTTTCAGTTTGATAAGCAGGAATTTCCAGACAATGTCATAAAAATACGATCTTGTTCAACAGGATTTTTACAGATATATTAGAGTAGTTTTGTGGGTACATGATAAACACTGTAAAAAGAGTCACTATGAACTTTATCCTGCGGAGGGCAGTAATACGCCTAGAAGCGTGCACACTGCCGAAGATCTGATAGAAGAAAGAGCTGAGTTTTACTTTGAGTGGGCGGAGACAAACACGTTTGACTCCGCCCCGATCGTACTGCAGTCAGGGGCTTCTCGTGATTTCCGGTGATTTCACAACACACAACTTTAGGTTAAGAAATTAACCCCTGTTCTCTGAGACATTTGTGAGGTATCTCACTATGGGAACACGCTCTCTGCGCTGTTTCCTAGAAGCATTTATTGCATTACGCCAGTCCTGACTGGCTGACGGACGTGACGTCTGCTCCCTAGGGGGAGGGAGCTTCCCCTACTATAAGAGCCTGACGTCAAATCCTTACCCTCAGTCTAAGCAAGCACAACCTCTTCCTCGCTCCAGGCAAGGAGGGCTGTCTGGTGAGATACCTCACAAATGTCTCAGAGAACAGGGGTTAATTTCTTAACCTAAAGTTCTCTTTCAACATTTGTTTCGGTATCTCACTATGGGATATAGAGACTCCCGTATTGTCAGACAAGCTTACCTCGAAGACCGAGAATACAACCAGTTACGATAGTCAACAGGGACAGTTGGTGTCTCAACTCACGCTCAGCACTGTGTGAGACAGTGTAGGCGCAGTGACATCCAACCTGTAAAATCTGGTGAAGGTATGAGGCGTCGCCCAGCTGGCAGCCGCACATATCTCCTCCACAGAAATCCCTCGAAACAGAGCCCATGACGTGGCCATTCCACGCGTGGAATGAGCCCGCAGACCCTCAGGGGGAGGAATCCCCCTACTATCATACGCCATGGTAATAGCCCCCACGATCCAGTGTGACAAACGCTGCTTCGTGAGAGGCTTCCCCAAGTGTGACGTAGCCCATGACACAAACAGCTGTTCAGACTTCCTGAAGCCAGCTGTCCTGTCAATGTATATGCGTAACGCCCGCACCGGGCAAAGCGCATTAAGCCGCTCCTCCTCTCCCGAGGAAAAAGGAGGGGGATGAAAAGCATATAGCTCAATAGGGCGATATGGCACTGCCGGGTTGAAAACCTTAGGCACAAAAACAGGATTAGGTCTCATTACCACCTTATCCACCCCTGAAAACCGCATGCACGCCGGATTCACCGACAACGCATGTATGTCACTCACGCGTTTAGCCGAAGCCAAAACGAGCAACAGAGTGGTCTTAAAGGAGAGTATTTTAAGCTCTACGTGATGTAAAGGCTCAAAAGGTGGGCGTGATAGCGCCTCAAGCACCATAGCCAAATCCCACGGGGCAGCCAAGTCCCTTGAAACCGGGCGCAGGCGTCGTGCCCCTTTCATAAACCGACAAATGAGAGGATGCTGACCCGCCGTTTTGTCCCCAAAGCCAATGTGACACGCCGATATAGCGGCTAAGTACACTTTGACAGTGGAGAAAGCCAAGCCCTTATCCAGCAGCCCCTGCAGAAACGTCAGGATCACCGGTACGGGGCTCTGAAAAGCCACCTCCCCGGCTTTTACGCACCACTCCTCGAACGCGCGCCATTTACCATCGTATGCGCAGCGCGTAGAGGAGGCTCTGGCGCTCTGAATAGTCTCAATGACACTTCGTGGAAGCCCGACAGTAGTCAGATTTTGCCTCTCACGGGCCAGGCCCATAGGGCCATGCGCTCCGGATGAGGATGGAAGATCTCCCCGCGAGCCTGCGTCAGGAGATCTCTGCGGAGAGGCAGAGGCCACGGCGTGCCGCACAGCAGCTGATTAATCTCCGCCAGCCAGGTTTTCCCCGGCCAGCGTGGAGCTATCAGGATCAGAGCATGGCCCCTCTCTCTCACTCTGGCAAGAGTAGGAGTGATCAGCTCTAATGGGGGAAAAACGTACAGGGGGACACGCGGCCACTCGTGTGCCAAGGCGTCCAGCCCCATCGGCGCAGCCCGACCGGTCAGGGAATAAAACAGTGGGCACTGAGCATCCTCTTCCGATGCGAACAGGTCTATCTCCGCCCGACCGTATTTCATCCAGATTTGGGACATCACTTAGCTGTGAAGTTTCCAATCTTTGTAACGGGGGTTGCCTCGGGACAGCAAATCTGCCGCCCGGTTCAATATCCCCGGCACATGCGTGGCTCTTAGTGACAAGTGAGAGTCGCTCCACACAGTCAGTCTGTGTGCCAACATGTGAAGTCGGTAGGAGCGCAGCCCACCCTGTCTGTTGATATACGCCACCACCGTGGTGTTGTCTGTTCTGACCAGGACATGCCTCCCCTTCAGGAAGGGTAGGAAATGCCTTAGTGCCAGCGAGACCGCCTGGAGCTCCAGAAGGTTTATGTGAAACCCCCTCAGCTGTGAGCTCCATGTGCCATGGTGACCGTGGTGCGTCGGACTCAGGTTGAGTGACGTCACCCACCGCTGAACCGGCCTCATGTAGCTATAACCGGCCGAGTGGGATCACCACAAGCGCTGACGCCATCAGGCCCAGCAACCTGAGACACACCTTGAATTTTAGCAGCGCCCCTCTGCGAAAAAGTGTCAGACAAGCCCGAAAGGCTTCCTCCCTTTCCGCCGACAGACGTGCCCTGAAAACAACTGAATCTAGATGCAGACCTATAAAAGTGATCTTTTGAGTGGGGGTCAAAACACTTTTCTCCCAGTTTATTGTGAAACCCAGGGCTCCCAGATGCGACGTAAGCTGTCTGGTCTGCGCCTGGATATGCTGGGGTGAATCTGCCAGTATAAGCCAGTCGTCTATATACGTTGCCAAGCGAATGCCCCTCTCCCTCAGGGGGGCGATCGCTGCCTCGGTGCATTTCACAAATACCCTGGGACTCAGTGAGAGTCCGAACGGGAGCACCATGAACTCGTAGGTTATTCCTTTGAAGGCAAACCTGAGATACTTTAGGTGAGGCGGATAAATATGGATGTGAAAGTAGGCGTCTTTCAGGTCTATTGATGCAAACCAATCGCCCGGACGCACACTGCGTAATACGGCTGCGTTTGTCAGCATTCTGAATCTGTACCGTCTTAGGTATCCGTTCAGAGCCCGCAGATCCAGTATCGGTCGCAGACTTCCTCCTTTCTTGGGGACCAGAAAGTACCTCGAGTAAAAACAGCTGATGGTACCGTCTGAATAGCCCCCTTCTTCTGCAGCGAGGTTATTTCCTCCTGCAAAACACGGGCTTTTTCCCCACGGGCCTGTGACTGCAGTATCCCGTTGAACCGCGGTGGTGTTGATGCGAATTGGAGCCTGTAACCCTTTGTTACAGTCTTTATGACCCAATCTGACGTCACACACGCCCGCCACTGCTGAGCCCGGTCCGCAAGCGGGCCCAAAGCCGGCCTCGCTGCTAGCTCGGGCTGAGCAGACACTGTGAGATGAGCCTTCGCGGCACCCGTACTCACTGTGTTTTGCTGGCTTGGTCGTTGCACCACAGGCAGAGCAATGGCTCCCCCATGCGGCGTAACGAGGACTTGCCCGCTCATGTTCCAGGCTTGCGCCACATTCATTATTTTTAATGTTTTTTCTTTTATTGTTTTCACAATATTGGGCTGCGCCCTCGGCTCGTGGCCTGGATGCGCGCCTGTAAACATCTTTAATGAACGTTTTACATTGGGAAGGGAGGGACACTGGTATGTGCTTGTGTAACATTTGAACCCTGTTACATTTGTGCGATACAGCTGCGGCTCCACTGAGCTCTCTGCTGGGCAAACCCTTCTCTTCCAGTGGCTGTGAGCTGAGCGCCGATGTGGCCTCTGCACGCCTCTTGGAGAGCCCGGAACATGCTCTCTGTAACTGTTTCAGGAACAGAACATCCCTCGGGGGTAGCGAATCGGTCGTCTGACTGGACCCGTCGTCTTCCCCCGGCAACAGCGCACTAAGTACGCCTCTTCTTCCTTGCCCCCGTCGTGGCGGGAGGACCAGCTTGATCTCCCTGCGTCACCACGGCGGCAAAGGTTTTCTTCCCCCACGCGCCTCTCTGTTCTGGCGGCTTGCTGTGTCCCCGTCCGCCCGTCTGGGGTGGGCCGGGGGAGGGCTGTCGCTTGGGACCGCGGTAGCCTGGTCGGGCGGCGGCCTGGGCGAACTGCCTGGGTGCAGCAGCGGGGGGGGGAGGAGGTGGCGCTCTCCTGGGCAGGCACAGGTGTAGCGCTTCACCTGTACCGAGCTGGACCGAACAGGCCCTTAGGATCCACGGGGACATCCAGGAGCTGGGTCTTCTCCCTCTGGGACAGGCTGGATAGGTTAAGCCATCTAGCTCTCTCCTGAGTGACCATCATTGCCATGGCACGCCCGGATGATTGCACGGCGCATCTATGCAGACGCAGGCAGAGATCCGTAATCACACACACCTCATCCCACAATTGTGTGGAGGGTGAGGCTCGCATGTCGTCCTGTAATTCGGCCTGGTAGGCTATTAGCAGGGACGATGCGTTCAAAGCCTTAACTGACGTGGCGACACACTTGTAACCTTTCTCCGTCAGTGATGACTGGAAACACTCAGCCTTGGAGGGCAGGCCTGGCCCCGCCGAGGCCATGGTGTTCTTCTGAGTGGGGTGGAGGTGGGAAGCCAACACCGGTTCGACCGGTGGCAGGTGGGCGAAACCCTTCTCTTCCATCCCGGCCCAATCTAACGATGACCCTCCCAGGACGGGGTTCTTACACGTTAGGGGATTACCCCATGACCGGGTCGCCTCCTCCAAGCACTCAGGGAAAATCGGCAGCAGCTGCTTTGCCGAGGGCTTGGTTGTGGGCAGTCTCCGCCCTTCGTAGCGAGACCTTGCGGTCTCGACGAGGGCTTCAGGCCACACTATGCCTAGCTTCGCAGCCGCTCTCCGGCAAACATCGTGTAGGTCCGTACCGGCGGTCGGGTCTGGAGGGCCACTGCCGAAGAATCCCACAGCCCCCGGCTTTGCAGCCGGTGCGATGTCAAACGGCGCGTAGCCGTCCTCCTCATCGTCGGAGCCCAAGCTGACAGGCTCGTCTCCCGAATCAGAGGCTTCGCCCAAGACGTTGTCTTGCCCGGCCGTGAGGCCGTCGTCGGACTCGTCGTCGGGGCCGGTCAGAGGGATTAGCTCGTCGACCTGTTCGCCCCAGCTCGCCCCCGCGTGGATGGTGTCTCCTCGGGGGCTCTCAGTTAGTTCCTGTGGTGGGGGAGTGGATACCCCCAGCATAGGATCCATCGCAGGCATGCTGGCCTGGCGTGCCAGCCTGCGTCTGCGAGTCTTGTTCGAGAAGCGTGCACAATGCTCGCAGGCAATCGGGGATAGCGTAGCGTCCTGGGCATGTTGCAGCCGAGGCACGCTGAGCACACTTGGTGAGTGTCTGCTCCCGCAATTTTATTGCCGCAATCGCACGTCCTCGCCGCCGGAGGGGTGGCTCTACCCGTGGTGGGGATAAGTGCCGCCGGCTCCGACATCGCTCAGGCTAGTGTGATGGCTAGCCTTAGCAGCTAATGTTTGGATACGAACTAGCCGCTAGACTCAGAAAGTGGAACCGTACCGTGTCGGGATAGCGCTCGTTGACCGAGGTGTAAGCTCGCTCTGTAAGCAGTGATGCTAGTCCCTCATCGTACTGTCTGTCCTTCCGAGGTATGCTTCAGGAGCGAGAAGAGGTTTTAGACTGAGGGTAAGAATGTGACGTCAGGCTCTTATAGTAGGGGAAGCTCCCTCCCCCTAGGGAGCAGACGTCACGTCCGTCAGCCAGTCAGGACTGGCGTAATGCAATAAATGCTTCTAGGAAACAGCGCAGAGAGCGTGTTCCCATAGTGAGATACCGAAACAAATGTTGAAAGAGAACCTGCCAGCTCCCTGGCTCAGACTTTGTATGGATTATCCCGCCATCTAGTGGTCATGTTGAGAAACTCCGCTGTTGCCTTGCTCACTAACAGGTCTCTAGTCATCATGATCAGGCTCTTTCTAGTTCCTTGATAATTTCATATTTGTAGATGTAAGTTTGCGATGTTTAATTGATAAGTATTTCCTTTAAGCTCTTCCTTTAAGCCTAATTATGTTTACATGCATAGCCTATATGCATTGGGCTGTGTAGGCTAAGTTTGTTTATTTTTCTTTCTTGGCTGTACTCAGCACAGCCCATCCCATGCAGTCACAATGTAAAAAGCGGATAAAAACTCACTAAGGGTAAGTCTGATGAAGTTTAGGCCTAGTTTTATTATATATATTTATATCATATGTTTATTATATGAGATGCACACTGGCCCTCTAGGCTAATGGGATGAGCATTGACCTATACAAGGAAGTGGCTCATTAAATATTGCCCTACATCATTTGGAAAATAATGACTCTTTCACATTGTTTTCAACCATTTTGGCTCTCCACCCACAAATTCAACTGATGTCTAAACATGACTCTTTGTTGCAAGTCTAAGCGTGCAGAATGGGCAGGTTTGACCCTAAAATCAGATTTCTATCTCACCGTTTTGGGAATATTGATGTAACCTATAAGCTGCAAACAGGAAATCTGGCATTTTTCATAAATATTGCAAGCTTTTTTTTTTTTTTTACATTAACCCGAGTACATCTTGTCTGTAATGCTGGAGAATTTAAGAGGCATGATGATTTATTTCATGATGAAGTCTTAACTGGATATACATGTACAGTGTTTTGTAAATTAACTCTTCTTATACAATTATGGTCTGGGTGAATACTCAATTCTGATTGGCTGCAGGGTGTCATAATGTACACCTAAGTACTTCCAGTCAAACTGTCTGCTCACCGTACATAAATCAATGCGCTGCGTCTCAGCCGGTATAGACGATTTTAAAGCAGAGCCGTTCTGCTCTATAGCCGTTAAGGGTTAATATGGCACTTTTATAAGTTTCAAAAAAAAAGGAGAGGAGATGGTCAAAGTAACCATTTAGATTACTCTTGTTATCAAAATAACGGCTATTTAGAAACCTGATCTGAAGAACCAGGATGAGTCAGTCACCTCAGCTGACAGAAAGCGGGCTCTGAGCTGCACAGCCGGCGGGGGAACATAGCGTTGACATACTGTGGAGAAAACAACCAAATTAACTGATTTGTGCAGCTCTGTGGTGATTAGCTAATGCCTCCCGTGGCATTTCGATTATGATTTATTTCGTTTTGGAAGATAAATGTTATCGCAGATTCAACCTAAAGCCTTGTAGGCTACTTAACAATGATGAAGTCTTAACTGGATATACAGTGTTTTGTAAATTAACTCTTCATTACGTTTCTAGAGACGTGGCCAGACAATTTGATATGAAAAGTCAGTTCGTGATTGATTCCTTTAAGCCCTATAGAACAGACATTTGATTAAAAAAGTTTCTGTCACTCTGTCTTCACTCTTCACACCTAACGTGTAACATTGACTAAACCTGTCTACTATATTAGCCTACATGAAAACAAAAACAATCATCTTCATTCAGCTTCGTTCTTGTTCCCCTGTAGCCTAATGCCTGATCATCAGGCTTGCTAGTGGGAGTTAACCCATTGATAAATGAAAAAAAGGGCTCGCAACACAATTTTAGATAGCTCCCGTGGCGGACATTTATTAAGACATTTAAGACAAACAGTTTCGGCCTGGTTCAGGCCTTCGTCAGTGTCAAGTGAAAAATACATTTACAAGGAAGTGCTTAAATAGCATTTTCATGGGTCTTTGTCTCCACCTAGTGGTGTGGAGGCAGACCCAGGTACAATCTTCAGAGCAGTTTCACAAAGCATAAATCACATTCTAAGGAAAAGGAAAATGGTGGCAGAACCTATTCAGCTCTCCGAATGAACATACAATAGCTCTACACAGCAATCACTGCACAGTATATTTGCACAACATATTTTAGAACATATTTTTTAGAACATATTTTAGAACTGGACGCCAGTTAACCCATTGATACCTGATGCAGCATTTGTGTGTGTATCCCTTTAAGACCGCAAACCCGCGTGACGCAGTTCGCCGTCTTAAAGGGATACACACACAAATGAGGGATATACAGTACATGCAAATGCTGCATCAGGTATCAATGGGTTAAAGCACCAGTGTTACACATTTCTGCACACACCCAGTATTCCTGGTGTGTGTGTGTGTGTGTGTGTGTGTGTGTGTGTGTGTGTGTGTGTGTGTGTGTGTGTGTGTGTGTGTGTGTGTGTGTGTGTGTGTGTGTGTGTGTGTGTGTGTGTGTGTGTGTGTGTGTGTGAGTGTATCCTTGCCACTGGCATTCAGTGCGCTTTCCCTTTTCACCTCCTAAAGACACGCTATGGCTATAATAAGAACGTTTGGTCAATGTAGTGTACACACAGTAGCCTACCTTATTACCCCTCAACATAAATAACGGTGAAGTCAGAGAAGATGTGTTCTTTATTGTCAAATGCAGCACGTCATCATAGACCAAATGTGAACGTTTCTGCCACAAAATAAGAAAAAGAAAATGCATGAACCACAAAACAGACTTCAACAAATGTGATTTACTGCTTACAATGAAATGTCATGCTGCTGCCCACAGTGAGACAGCAATCTAAACTATGCAGTGACTCAGACAGTTTAACATCCAGTCTGACCTGTGTGTGTGTGTGTGTGTGTGTGTGAGAGAGAGAGAGAGAGAGAGAGAGACAGAGAGAGAGACAGAGAGAGAGAGAGAGAGAGAGAGAGAGAGAGAGAGAAACGCTGCCTTCCTTATGTCCTCCCAAACTCCCCCTCACCCACCCCACTGTCACACGCGTCCTCTTCTCCGCTGGTCCGGAGCAGGGCTGGTCCAGAGCAGGGCTGGTCCAGAGCAGGGCTGGTCCAGAGCAGGTCTGGTCCGGAGCAGGGCTGGTCCAGAGCAGGGCCTGACCAGGTCAGCAGCAGGGCTGACCAGAGCAGTTCTTCAGCTGGCAGCTTTAGCGTGTGTACAGGAACATAAAGCTTGCCAGTGAAGAACTGCTGTGTGTCAGCCATTTGGGGCCGGAGGTGGAGGGGGTGAGGTGAGAGGGGGCGCTGGGAGTCTGCCAGCGAGCGTGAGAGAGTCGTCAGCCTTTCCCCAAACGGAGCTCAATCATTCTTCTTCTTCCTTAGCAGCTCCTTGAGAAAAGAGAACAAAAAGAGATGTCTAAGTGCTCTGATGGCTCATTGGTATGAGGCAGAGGCGCTGACACATGTTACACGTTGGAGCGCAGTCGAGCCATAGTGTGACTGTGTGCTATCAGCTGCGAGTAAACCAGTGAAATAAGCTGATATGTAAGAAGGACTGATCAAGTCCACTCTCCTTCACTGCATGTTACACTTAAGCACCAGCAAGACAATTTGTATTCTCTAGTCTAGGTTATGATGCTCAAATTCACAGACCGTCCTCTGCAAAGACACACTGGTTTTTGTTTCAGTTACCGTGGTTACACACACACAGAGAGTGAGCGAGAGAGAGGTGATGGAGAGGAGTAGATAGCCTCTACATGTAAGAAGCAGAGATCTCACAAGCCACTCAGAGGCCCAGACTCAGAGAACTGTTTATTTTTTAAGTCGGTTCATCTTAAAGGATATGATGAGCATTGAGGCATTTCCCATGTTCCTCCCTAATGAAATCCATGTGTGTGTTATTATGGTAACCAGCTCGAGGGGTTTGATAGATGTCCTACGTTTCACCTGTATTTTTTGTAACGGGTCTAAAAAGAACGCTGTTTTGTTAATGTGTGTGCTTGCTTACAGCTGTAAATTACAGGTGCAATTTCTTATTTTATTTAACTTTATTGTAAAATGCTGTGCTTTCTTTACATGTTTCTGACATTGTTTCTATGTCTGACATATTTTATTTTTTATTTTTGACTAGACTCATTCTCTTGTGTGTTTTACTGAGATGTACTGACATTGGCTTCTGCTGTAACACAAGAATTTCCCCCAGGGGATTAATAAAGTACTCTATCTATCTATCTATCTATCTATCTATCTATCTATCTATCTATCTATCTATCTATCTATCTATCTATCTATCTATCTATCTATCTATCTATCAGTCTCACTGATTTGTGTGTCTACATCTTAAACTATAGAACTTGCTTACTCAACACTTGATTGTAATCCATTTCAGGAAATGAAGCCTGCGTTAGTTCATTCAAGACATGATGTCATAGTCGACGCCCCAGCTGTACCAGCTGACAGCCTCTGTTTGGTTCACCATTTAACCAATTCTCCAATCACAGTCATTCTCACAACAAGGCGGTCCATTTAAATAGGGCAGCCTCTCACTCACTGATCTGTTCCCCACTTTGCTGGATCCTTGCTGGATCGTGCGGCTGCTGGCAAACGCTTTGCTAATCTCACGCGTTACTTTCATTGCTGCCGTGCTGAGTTTGGATGTCAAATCTAGCCAGGTATGAAGTTCAGTAGGATTTGTATGCTTGTTCATTGCACTTACTGTCTCTGGAGGAAGGATCTCTCATCGTAGCTCCCGCTTGGCTAGTAGCTCCTCCATTGATAAAACCGGGCATGCATTAAGATCCTCAAAGCTGTTTAGCCAATATCTCCGCATCCTGACTGGGGGCAGCCACGAAGAGCTGTTAAGTTGTGCAAAAACTTTCCATCTCCAAGCACAAGTTTCAAGGAAGAACTACACTTGCTCTGCTGTTTCTCTTCTGCTTTAAGCGGTTAGCTCCCCTGCTAAGAGCAAGACTCCCATCATAAACGTTACGCCGGATGAAGACCAGTCTGTTCTTGCCGCGCCGGTCGTCCAGTGAGAGGCATGTCCGCCTCCAGGTTTTGGAAACTCCGTCTCCCACAAAGAAAAACTTCAGGCCATGGCTGCTGGCTATGCTACTGCTAGCAAGCTATCGCTAATCACAAATGGCAGCTGGAGTGTGCCCGTGAGTGATGTCACTTCACCGATAAGGACGCTGGGAAATGTAGTCCCATCGCTGAGTTCTTCATTAAAAGCTGAGTATTCAGTTGTGTATGCTATCATAGGTTCAAGCATTCAGCATGTACTGTTCCAGCTGGTGGCCGAGTGCCTATATTCTTGTAGTGGTTTAAGCTATTATGTTGATGTCGTGTTTGTTCTGACTGTTTCTCAAACAGCAAAGCCAAGCCAGGGCTGTCGGCTACTGCTGCTAGCAGCTAACGTTAGCTAGCATCAACGTCAGGTGTGCGGGGGCCCTCCTGAGTGACGTCACCTCACCGACAAGGACGCTGGGAAATGGAGTTGCATGGTTCTCCATAGCTGCGTTGTTCTAAAGTTGAGTATTCAATCAAGCATATATCATAATTTCATGTAGCCTGGTGGATAAGCTACTATGTTGGCATGTTGATCTGTTTGCTAACGGATTGATTTCGGCAATATCAAACCGATGTTTACTGGCAGGTATTCATCAGCACAACGCTGGCATGATGTAGCCCTCTTATTCTGCAATATTATCTCGTGCCTCTAGCTGAGTCCCGGTGCACTCTGGTGGCGTCCTATCAATGCAAATCACTCAGTGCTTTCAGTGGTTGTAAATCAAGCGCAGCTCAATTTCAGCCATTAAGTTGGAAATGCTTGATCTCTTAACCATCATGTTCAGGAATATGCTTTATCAATATATTTATTGGAAGTGCTTGATTTTCATAAATTGTTTTTTTCAAATGAAACCTTGAAAATAACTTCTGTCTATAAAAGGATAGATGAACGGATGGATAAAGTGCTTGTTATGTATTCTGGAAATTAGTAAGCATTAAATAATTCTGATCAAACTATTTAATCAAAGTAATATGAAGCAGCTGGTAAAATATAAAGTAATGACTTGCATCATTGCTGCGGGTATAAGGGATAAGCTTTATTTTCACATTGAATTTACAGTAACAATTAAGATGTGTCGATATAGTCTTGAGTCCGTAAAATTTGGTTGGTACTTTTTATATTATATATATAAAAAAAAAAAAGCTTTGGTGAGAAATATTTGAGGATTTTCGAGTTCACTAAACTCTCAGCTTCAGCCAAGTTCTTGTAAGGATGATTGCCTAAGCATATGTGCGGCTGAATTTCACGTGAAGCTTGGTAAGCTTTATATCTTGGGCTATGGCAGTTAGTCCGACGCAAGGGTGCGTGTTGAGCACAAGAAGCTCAATACTCTAAGGCATAACTATGTCATCAGTTTTATATTACAAGACAAGTAAGGGGTGATTCATGTCTAAGCTCGAGAAGGATTTTGGGATAATTAATATTGCTGAATATAGCAACAGCATTTTAGTACTTTGTCTCATCTGTCTAAGCAAATAATATCAAGAATCGTAACAAAGTCAGTCTGCAGGTGTAGGTTAGCTGAAAGTGATTTTAGAGGTCGGTAAAATAATTGTCTTTATCGTCACCTATTTTGCTGTATCAGTAAGATCAAATAAAGCTAAAAGCCGATACTTTGCAATTCTAGACTAAAATCTCATCTTCATCATGTTAAGTCCTAAATCCACTGTCATTTATGAGTCTCCTCATATAGGAGGGGATACACCTGTAGGTGACCTGTATTTCTCCACGCGCCATCTTGGGACGGCCAGTCTGTTATAGAGTTCCTTGTCTGGTGAGTCCTCCTCCCTGAGGAGTATGAACAAGATATTCGACAACAAAGCTAGCGGCTAGTCCATTCTGCTGGAACACATTCATGTTGAGGATGGCTCCTCTCCTTGCTATTGTTTACTAGTTACATCATGGCATGCTGTCATGAAGGTTAAAGCTGGTAAAGTAACTTGGACATCTATAGGCCATTTTTTGGCCAGCATATGTTAAAGTTAGAAGGGATTCTGCTGGATAGGATAAAACAGTGGAACTTCTCAGATAACCATCTTGGTTTAAGTTAATCATGACTCTGCCGCTGACCTCTATCCTTAGTTCTTTTCTGTATGTTTAATCATTGAAGACAGCTGTCAATCAGGAGGAAGTCAAGTCAGTTTTCTCAGTATTATTATAGGTAATAGGGCTATCATCACAAACATTCAATTAGCAGTTGATATTCATGGTTCTCATCTGCGGTCATCACTGTCAGTTGCAAGAAATAAGATATTTAAGAATCTCTTTTCAATTCAGGATGTTCCATGAGCCAGAGCGTGCATTGCGAAGTGCCAAAGACGGGATGCCGACTGCCGCCTCAGTGAAAGCTAAGCTTGATATTTCTGCACATGGAGTATAGTTAATTAATATCAAATATATTAAATGCAGCTCATTGTTTAGTTTAGTTTAATTCAATATCTAATATGGAAATCGCAGCTCATTATGTTCTGCCATCGGAGAAAGTGTTCAGCTTATATCTGTGCCAGGCTTATCTCTTCATAGGTAAAGTCATTTAATGTGTAAAATATTTCTCTTGGATAAAGATGCTGTGTCTTTCCAATGTTCATTCAAGGGGTAGGTCATGCTCGCTTATCTCTCACTTGAACAAGGAAGGCTCTCAGTACCCAATGAGAATAGCAGAATGCTTGTTGCTTCTCATAGGTAAAGTGCATTTAGGGTATGCAACAGGCTAGGCTAGGCATACAGTATCGTTACTCTTGGGATGACCCTGCTGGTGCAGTACTGCTGCTATTCCAGCAAGTAGCACCTGCTGGTGCAGTACTGCCGCTGATCCAGCAGGAAGCAAGTGTGTTTTGGGGGATTGATTTTATTTGTCATAATAAAATATTCCATTGCTGTCCCAACCAGTGACAAAATACTAATTTTCTTATTCACTTTATTTTTAAACAGACAGGGATGCTAAAGGCTCATCTGTTATCTCTCAAACTAATACTTGATCTGTCTATCCTCTAAGATCCATACCGCATGAGATCCTGATGTGGGGCAGGATTAACTCTGTTCCTGACTTGAGTTCGAAGGGAAGGCGACCTCCCGCTGCGGTCTCCTCTGCAAATGATGAGGACTCCCTCGTCAGCTGCTCTCTTCACTCCTGCACTGGCACGTCTACCTCTGCAGCTGAGACGTCTCTGCATCTATTCTCAAAGCAATGGGACATTGGTCTTCTGCACCATACAAACGTCATATTCGGTCAATGACGTCATCTCAGCTCAAAAGGCCATGAGCACTAAACACCTGAGGAGACGGACATTATGTTAATTGCTGCATTTGGAAGTGGTTGGCTGAGTTCATCGTACTGACGTAGGTAGTATGACCTCAGGGGTTGCAGGCTTGCTTCTCTCCCAAGCGGGACGCAGCTGAGGTCGCATCAGGTGTGCTGCTTCACTTACATAGGTAGTTCATATAATCGTAGTATGGGTCTCTTTTGAGTTACTCGGTTGTATCTCTTTTCAAGGCGATCCGAGGTCCGCAGCATGCTGCTGCTACACATAGGTAGTTCATTTAATTGTACTGTAGTATGGCCTCTCTAGATACATGCATGTATCGAGGTCTGCAGCATGCTGCTGCTACACATAGCTTCTATAGTCTGGCTGATGCATTGCACTCATACCTCAGGGTCGCAGGTTTGCTTCCCCTATCTCATTGCACTCATGGCTCAAGGTCGCAGGCTTGCTTCCTCCTATCTCATTGCACTCATGGCTCAAGGTCGCAGGCTTGCTTCCTCCTATCTCATTGCACTCATGGCTCAAGGTCGCAGGCTTGCTTCCTCCTATCTCATTGCATTCATGCTCAGGGTCGCAGGCTTGCTTCCCCCTATCTGCAGCATCCATGCTGCTTGTTCTTAAAAATGGTTCACTTATGATAGAATGGCCTTTGGTGTAAGCATACATCTATTTAATTGAAAGGTCGGCAGTGGCATACTGCCACACATAGGTAATTCACTTAATTATAGTATGGGCCTCTTTTGAGTTACTCGGTGTATCTCTTTTTAAGGTGACCCGAGGTCCACAGCATGCTGCTGCTACACATAGCTTCTATAGTCGGGCTGATGCATTCGCATGGGCGTTTCATGCTTGGCGTTGTCGAGTTCCGTTGTTTGGGGGATTCTGCTTGCGCTCCCTGCTCGGCGTAGCATGCTGCTGAGCCGAGTTCAGGGAGAATTAAATTAATTAAATATTAAATTAAATATTAAATTAATTCTAAGAGCGGAGCCTTCAACGCCAAACATAATTGTATGCATTATATTCATTTATGCAATAAATGGTTAATTCTATGACTTGAGTGTTCTTGAATGAAATGAAGCCTGCGTTAGTTCATTCAAGACATGATGTCATAGTCGACGCCCCAGCTGTACCAGCTGACAGCCTCTGTTTGGTTCACCATTTAACCAATTCTCCAATCACAGTCATTCTCACAACAAGGCGGTCCATTTAAATAGGGCAGCCTCTCACTCACTGATCTGTTCCCCACTTTGCTGGATCCTTGCTGGATCGTGCGGCTGCTGGCAAACGCTTTGCCACCTCCACCCCAACCTCCACCTTTTAGATCAAATGCAAATGCTATCATGTATTGTAGCTCTGGAGTCTGCATGGCTCAAAAAATGAACATGTTTCCATGTCTTGCTTTTAGGCTCCCTCTTTTAATTTCTATGGTTTAAATGTATCTGGAATATTTTATTCCCATGGGGGATTCTGCTTGCGCTCCCTGCTCGGCATAGCATGCTGCTGAGCCGAGTTCAGGGAGAATTAAATTAATTAAATATTAAATTAAATATTAAATTAATTCTAAGAGCGGAGCCTTCAACGCCAAACATAATTGTATGCATTATATTCATTTATGCAATAAATGGTTAATTCTATGACTTGAGTGTTCTTGAATGAACTACTTTCAGGCGAAAGAGCTCTTCCTCAGCTGAGAGGCTTGAAATGAGGTGAGATGTAAAGACCGGGGATGTGAGTGATTGTTGTTGTTGTGGTTTTCAGAATCGCGATTGCGATAATTCTCAACTGTTCTGCTACAGTGTTTTGCCTAGTTCCTTGTTCCAATGTTCACATCTTTACTTCACAAAGATACACCTTCTCTTGCCCTGTTCGTCCACTGAGGCCTTTCTCAATGCATATGCCTACAAGATTTCAGACAAGTCAACATTTGGATAGGAATGACTTTTCATTCACAAAACATTTTCTTTTTCACTGCTTTGATAGGCGGAGGCCATGGGCAGGGCCTATCAAAGCATTTTGTATGTAGATTAGGGCTGCACAATTAATCGTATTTTCATCGTCATCGCAATATGAACATGCGCAATAAACACATCGCAAAGACTGCCTGAAACGCAATGAATAACAAAAGTGGTTTTATTTACATGTGTCATGCATTCCCACTCAGCGTCTGATCATTTTGTCTTGTGTTGTAAATCCAGTGTACACCTTTCCCTTGCAACAGTGCGCTCCGCCCCTCTGCCAAAGCCCAAACACACTGTGTGTAGTTTCAGCTAGAATCAGTGTGTATTTCATTTCTTTATTCAGTGGGCATAGGCTATGTTTGGAGTCTATGTTAGCATTATTATAGCAGAAAGACATAGGAACTGTATAGCTAATATGCATACTTTAATATTTGTTTATTTATCGCAAGTCGTATCGTCATCGCTATATTGAACAATGTTATCGCACATCGCAAATGTTCCTCATATTGTGCACGCCTACTGTAGATGCACACATCTCGATGGATTACGTCACCACACTTAGTTTGGTTTGGAGTTGAATGGAAGCAAATGGCATCTAGAAGTCGGGACGTTTTTTTTAAGGGAGAGAGGGCAAGTCGGAAAATGAGTTGAAACTTGAACATTCACTGCGGCTGTTACACGGACTAAATAAACACCATGAGAAGAGTAAGGATGCTGAGAGTTTGTAAATCTGACCACTCCAAGAACAACACGAGTTAAAGTTATAATCTCAAAGATTTTCATCTCAATAAATATCTGTTAAGTCACTATCTGTCTGATAGTGACTTGACACAATGGTGATTGCACCTGTGGCACATTGATGGAAGCCTTTGCATTTTCAGTATAGACCTTATTCGATAACCCCGGATGGCGCCATATTGTTGACAAACCGCAGCCGTAACGTAGTCTGGCCGAGCGAACAGTTATGGCTTCGTCAATGAGAAGTGATGAAAAAATAAGTTTGGTCGGAGGTGCGGACCCCTATAAAAAACTGACTTAGAGTAAATATAACTCCTTATATTGCCAGGTATAACGTACCGGACATTGGGAATACAGTATTGGCATAGCTAGGCTACACATCTCAGGAGCTGAAGGCTTTCAAATCCCTTGAGTCCTAGCGTTATAACTACTTCATCTGTGGCAATTGGTCTGACATTTTTATCAAACATTTTATCAAACACATCATCAAACATTGTCGTGACAGCAAAGGTAAATAACCTTAACGTTAAATGTTTGTTTGATCTGACGCTTGCTTGCATGAGCCCAATGTTTGCTACTAACGTTAGCCTCTACTCTCGTTCCCTTCACGTTTGTGGACAGTAGCTAACACCCGGGCTTTTATTGCTGCTATTACTACAGCCGTGTATTATTACACAGCACACTATCGCTGTTGTGAAATAGCTCCTGACGCAGTAAAAACGGCATTAAATAGGCTAGTAAGTAACGTTGGCTAGCGTCCTAAACTATGACAGCTGTCAGTCACTTTTAAACAGCGCGCTGCGGAATGTCAACAATATGGCGGTGGTGAGCGTGCCCGTACGTGAGTGACGTCAATCGAATAAGGTCTATTGCAGCATTATGAACTTGGTGTCTGTGGTGACACAATAGACTCACTCTGCAGGTTACTGTACAGTAGGTTCCCCACAACTTATGTGTGAAGTAGGATAACAAATAACAAGCTACTTTTTTCCGGTGCTTGCTAGCATTACACGTGGTTACTATGGCCGAACAAACGGACTAATGTCACTGTATGCAACACTTGTTTGGATCTAACCTGCAATTACCACTCATCGCCCTAGGTGTCACCCAAGAACAAAACTGAAATGTGAATTATAACTTTAAACCAAAGCTGGCCTGTGATTTCCCTGCCTCCAAAAGAATGTGATGGTGTTCATCTTGAGAGGACAAACTCATAGAGCGTATAAAACATGTGGGCGGAGTCAGTGTACGTCACCCATTGGTTTTTGGACTAGTAGAGTATGGGAGTGTGGCTGTCTCCATTTTGATCGTTTTGAAGCCTAGTAGAGTATGGGAGTGTGGCCGTCTCCATTTTGATCGTTTTGAAGTCTAGTAGAGTATGGGAGTGTGGCCGTCTCCATTTTGATCGTTTTGAAGTCTAGTAGAGTATGGGAGTGTGGCCGTCTCCATTTTGATCGTTTTGAAGTCTAGTAGAGTATGGGAGTGTGGCCGTCTCCATTTTGATCGTTTTGAAGTCTAGTAGAGTATGGGAGTGTGGCCGTCTCCATCTTGATTGTTTTGAAGCCTAGTAGAGTATGGGAGTGTGGCCGTCTCCATTTTGATCGTTTTGAAGCCTAGTAGAGTATGGGAGTGTGGCCGTCTCCATTTTGATCGTTTTGAAGTCTAGTAGAGTATGGGAGTGTGGCTGTCTCCATTTTGATCGTTTTGAAGCCTAGTAGAGTATGGGAGTGTGGCTGTCTCCATTTTGATCGTTTTGAAGCCTAGTAGAGTATGGGAGTGTGGCCGTCTCCATTTTGATCGTTTTGAAGTCTAGTAGAGTATGGGAGTGTGGCCGTCTCCATTTTGATCGTTTTGAAGCCTAGTAGAGTATGGGAGTGTGGCCGTCTCCATCGTTTTGAAGCCTAGTAGAGTATGGGAGTGTGGCCGTCTCCATTTTGATCGTTTTGAAGTCTAGTAGAGTATGGGAGTGTGGCCGTCTCCATTTTGATCGTTTTGAAGTCTAGTAGAGTATGGGAGTGTGGCCGTCTCCATCGTTTTGAAGCCTAGTAGAGTATGGGAGTGTGGCCGTCTCCATCGTTTTGAAGTCTAGTAGAGTATGGGAGTGTGGCCGTCTCCATCGTTTTGAAGTCTAGTAGAGTATGGGAGTGTGGCCGTCTCCATTTTGATCGTTTTGAAGTCTAGTAGAGTATGGGAGTGTGGCCGTCTCCATTTTGATCGTTTTGAAGCCTAGTAGAGTATGGGAGTGTAGCCGTCTCCATCGTTTTGAAGTCTAGTAGAGTATGGGAGTGTGGCCGTCTCCATCGTTTTGAAGCCTAGTAGAGTATGGGAGTGTGGCCGTCTCCATCGTTTTGAAGCCTAGTAGAGTATGGGAGTGTGGCCGTCTCCATTTTGATCGTTTTGAAGCCTAGTAGAGTATGGGAGTGTGGCCGTCTCCATTTTGATCGTTTTGAAGCCTAGTAGAGTATGGGAGTGTGGCCGTCTCCATTTTGATCATTTTGAAGCCTAGTAGAGTATGGGAGTGTGGCCGTCTCCATTTTGATCATTTTGAAGCCTAGTAGAGTTTGGGAGTGTGGTCGTCTCCATTTTGATCATTTTGAAGTCTAGTAGAGTATGGGAGTGTGGCCGTCTCCATTTTGATCGTTTTGAAGTCTAGTAGAGTATGGGAGTGTGGCTGTCTCCATCTTGATCGTTTTGAAGTCTAGTAGAGTATGGGAGTGTGGCTGTCTCCATTTTGATCGTTTTGAAGCCTAGTAGAGTATGGGAGTGTGGCCGTCTCCATTTTGATCGTTTTGAAGCCTAGTAGAGTATGGGAGTGTGGCCGTCTCCATTTTGATCGTTTTGAAGTCTAGTAGAGTATGGGAGTGTGGCCGTCTCCATTTTGATCGTTTTGAAGTCTAGTAGAGTATGGGAGTGTGGCCGTCTCCATTTTGATCGTTTTGAAGTCTAGTAGAGTATGGGAGTGTGGCTGTCTCCATCTTGAGCGTTTTGAAGTCTAGTAGAGTATGGGAGTGTGGCTGTCTCCATTTTGATCGTTTTGAAGTCTAGTAGAGTATGGGAGTGTGGCTGTCTCCATTTTGATCGTTTTGAAGTCTAGTAGAGTATGGGAGTGTGGCTGTCTCCATTTTGATCGTTTTGATGTCTAGTAGAGTATGGGAGTGTGGCCGTCTCCATCGTTTTGAAGCCTAGTAGAGTATGGGAGTGTGGCCGTCTCCATTTTGATCGTTTTGAAGTCTAGTAGAGTATGGGAGTGTGGCTGTCTCCATTTTGATCGTTTTGAAGTCTAGTAGAGTATGGGAGTGTGGCCGTCTCCATCGTTTTGAAGCCTAGTAGAGTATGGGAGTGTGGCCGTCTCCATTTTGATCGTTTTGAAGTCTAGTAGAGTATGGGAGTGTGGCCGTCTCCATTTTGATCGTTTTGAAGTCTAGTAGAGTATGGGAGTGTGCTGCCCTGCAAAGCTAAAAGGGGGTAACTCAATTTTTGTCAAAAATGAGTTTTTGTCATTTTTGGAACATTGAAGATCTGCTTTATCATGTGGAAAAATATCTTGAGTCAATTGTGTTGTTTTTTGGAGAAAATAGGGGGTCATATTTACAGTAACTTCCAAAAGCCCTAGAAAAGCCAAGCAAGACTAAGGTAACATCAGTTACGGTTGTTTGGTTTGGTTTGACTGCACTCTGAATGCTCTGCCTTGCAATGCAAAAAGGGGGTAACTCACCAGAATGCTCAGCTTGAGTTGAGGTATGAGTTACATTACTGGCACCTCATATGACATTAACCCCCGAGGCACCAGCTCATACCACATTATCCCCAGAGGCGCCAGCTCATACGACATTAACCCCCGAGGTGCCAGCTCATACGACATTAACCCCCGAGGCGCCAGCTCATACCACATTAACCCCGAGGCACTGCGCATATGAAATTAACCCCGGAGGTGCCAGCTTATACGACATTAACCCCAGAGGCGCCAGCTCATACCACATTAACCCCAGAGGCACCGCTCATATGAAATTAACCCCGGAGGTGCCAGCTCATACAACATTAACCCCCGAGGCATCGCTCATATGAAATTAACCCCCGAGGCGCCAGCTCATATGATATTAACCGCTGAGGTACCAGCTCATACAACATTAACCCCCGAGGTGCCGCTCATATAAAATGAACCCCAGAGGTGCCAGCTTATACGGCATTATCCCTCCAGGTATTAACTCATACAACATTAACCCCCGAGGCGCCGCGCATATGAAATTAACCCCAGAGGTGCCAGCTCATGCAACATTAACCCTCCAGGTATCAGCTCACACAACATTAACTCCCGAGGCGCAGCGCATATGAAATTAACCCCAGAGGTGCCAGCTCATATGACATTAACCCCCGAGGTGCCAGCTCATATGACATTAACCCCTGAGGTACCAGATCATACAACATTAACCCCCGAGGTGCCGCTCATATGAAATTAACCCCAGATGTGCCAGCTCATACGACATCAACCCCCGAGGAGCCAACACACATACACACAACGGGCCAACAAGAGTCCCACCAAACTAGGCTTGAAGGATGTGTAGCGGCCTGATAATCTAGTTATATTATATGTATACGTATATTATATTAAGCATAATTGTGCCATGAACATGATACTTCATGTCTATGTTATCATTATTATCATATATACTGGTTTTATATAGTGATAAGCAACCAAGTGAAGGATCAAATTGAAGTTACTGTCTTTTTGCTTGGCATCACCCCTTATTATTTTGCAGACAATGCAAAGCCAGAGTAAGGTAACTTCCAAATAAGGGTCAAAGATCAAGTTTGAGCTAAAAAAAATTATGTAGATAAATAACTTCATTAAATAAACAAATAATTAACACATTTCCAGTTTTCTTCCTACAATACATTTGGCTGGACAACAACACAACTTTAAAGTCATTTTTCTCAGTTCTACACTCTGGCGAGTTACCCCCTTTTAGCTTTGCAGGGCAGTGTGGCTGTCTCCATTTTGATCGTTTTGAAGTCTAGTAGAGTATGGGAGTGTGGCTGTCTCCATTTTGATCGTTTTGAAGTCTAGTAGAGTATGGGAGTGTGGCCGTCTCCATCGTTTTGAAGCCTAGCAGAGTATGGGAGTGTGGCCGTCTCCATTTTGATCGTTTTGAAGCCTAGTAGAGTATGGGAGTGTGGCCGTCTCCATCTTGATCGTTTTGAAGCCTAGTAGAGTATGGGAGTGTGGCTGTCTCCATTTTGATCGTTTTGAAGCCTAGTAGAGTATGGGAGTGTGGCTGTCTCCATTTTGATCGTTTTGAAGCCTAGTAGAGTATGGGAGTGTGGCTGTCTCCATCTTGATTGTTTTGAAGCCTAGTAGAGTATGGGAGTGTGGCTGTCTCCATCTTGATCGTTTTGAAGCCTAGTAGAGTATGGGAGTGTGGCTGTCTCCATCGTTTTGAAGTCTAGTAGAGTATGGGAGTGTGGCTGTCTCCATCATTTTGAAGCCTAGTAGAGTATGGGAGTGTGGCCGTCTCCATTTTGATCGTTTTGAAGTCTAGTAGAGTATGGGAGTGTGGCTGTCTCCATCGTTTTGAAGTCTAGTAGAGTATGGGAGTGTGGCTGTCTCCATCATTTTGAAGCCTAGTAGAGTATGGGAGTGTGGCCGTCTCCATTTTGATCGTTTTGAAGCCTAGAAGAGTATGGGAGTGTGGCCGTCTCCATCTTGATCGTTTTGAAGCCTAGTAGAGTATGGGAGTGTGGCTGTCTCCATCTTGATCGTTTTGAAGCCTAGTAGAGTATGGGAGTGTGGCTGTCTCCATTTTGATCGTTTTGAAGCCTAGTAGAGTATGGGAGTGTGGCTGTCTCCATTTTGATCGTTTTGAAGCCTAGTAGAGTATGGGAGTGTGGCTGTCTCCATCTTGATCGTTTTGAAGCCTAGTAGAGTATGGGAGTGTGGCTGTCTCCATTTTGATCGTTTTGAAGTCTAGTAGAGTATGGGAGTGTGGCTGTCTTCATTTTGATCGTTTTGAAGCCTAGTAGAGTATGGGAGTGTGGCTGTCTCCATCTTGATCGTTTTGAAGCCTAGTAGAGTATGGGAGTGTAGCCGTCTCCATTTTGATCGTTTTGAAGTCTAGTAGAGTATGGGAGTGTGGCTGTCTCCATCGTTTTGAAGTCTAGTAGAGTATGGGAGTGTGGCCGTCTCCATTTTGATCGTTTTGAAGTCTAGTAGAGTATGGGAGTGTGGCCGTCTCCATTTTGATCGTTTTGAAGCCTAGTAGAGTATGGGAGTGTAGCCGTCTCCATCGTTTTGAAGTCTAGTAGAGTATGGGAGTGTGGCCGTCTCCATCGTTTTGAAGCCTAGTAGAGTATGGGAGTGTGGCCGTCTCCATCGTTTTGAAGCCTAGTAGAGTATGGGAGTGTGGCCGTCTCCATTTTGATCGTTTTGAAGCCTAGTAGAGTATGGGAGTGTGGCTGTCTCCATCTTGATCGTTTTGAAGTCTAGTAGAGTATGGGAGTGTGGCTGTCTCCATTTTGATCGTTTTGAAGCCTAGTAGAGTATGGGAGTGTGGCCGTCTCCATTTTGATCGTTTTGAAGCCTAGTAGAGTATGGGAGTGTGGCTGTCTCCATCTTGATCGTTTTGAAGTCTAGTAGAGTATGGGAGTGTGGCCGTCTCCATTTTGATCGTTTTGAAGCCTAGTAGAGTATGGGAGTGTGGCCGTCTCCATTTTGATCGTTTTGAAGCCTAGTAGAGTATGGGAGTGTGGCCGTCTCCATTTTGATCGTTTTGAAGTCTAGTAGAGTATGGGAGTGTGGCCGTCTCCATTTTGATCGTTTTGAAGTCTAGTAGAGTATGGGAGTGTGGCCGTCTCCATCTTGAGCGTTTTGAAGTCTAGTAGAGTATGGGAGTGTGGTCGTCTCCATTTTGATCGTTTTGAAGTCTAGTAGAGTATGGGAGTGTGGCTGTCTCCATTTTGATCGTTTTGAAGTCTAGTAGAGTATGGGAGTGTGGCTGTCTCCATTTTGATCGTTTTGAAGTCTAGTAGAGTATGGGAGTGTGGCTGTCTCCATTTTGATCGTTTTGATGTCTAGTAGAGTATGGGAGTGTGGCCGTCTCCATTTTGATCGTTTTGAACTCTAGTAGAGTATGGGAGTGTGGCTGTCTCCATCTTGATCGTTTTGAAGTCTAGTAGAGTATGGGAGTGTGGCCGTCTCCATTTTGATCGTTTTGAAGTCTAGTAGAGTATGGGAGTGTGGCTGTCTCCATCTTGATCGTTTTGAAGTCTAGTAGAGTATGGGAGTGTGGCTGTCTCCATCTTGATCGTTTTGAAGTCTAGTAGAGTATGGGAGTGTGGCCGTCTCCATTTTGATCGTTTTGAAGTCTAGTAGAGTATGGGAGTGTGGCCGTCTCCATCGTTTTGAAGTCTAGTAGAGTATGGGAGTGTGGCCGTCTCCATTTTGATCGTTTTGAAGCCTAGTAGAGTATGGGAGTGTGGCCGTCTCCATCTTGATCGTTTTGAAGCCTAGTAGAGTATGGGAGTGTGGCTGTCTCCATTTTGATCGTTTTGAAGCCTAGTAGAGTATGGGAGTGTGGCTGTCTCCATTTTGATCGTTTTGAAGCCTAGTAGAGTATGGGAGTGTGGCCGTCTCCATTTTGATCGTTTTGAAGTCTAGTAGAGTATGGTAGTGTGGCTGTCTCCATTTTGATCGTTTTGAAGCCTAGTAGAGTATGGGAGTGTGGCTGTCTCCATCTTGATCGTTTTGAAGTCTAGTAGAGTATGGGAGTGTGGCCGTCTCCATCGTTTTGAAGTCTAGTAGAGTATGGGAGTGTGGCTGTCTCCATCTTGATCGTTTTGAAGTCTAGTAGAGTTTGGGAGTGTGGCTGTCTCCATCTTTATCGTTTTGAAGTCTAGTAGAGTATGGGAGTGTGGCTGTCTCCATCTTTATCGTTTTGAAGTCTAGTAGAGTATGGGAGTGTGGCTGTCTCCATTTTGATCGTTTTGAAGCCTAGTAGAGTATGGGAGTGTGGCTGTCTCCATTTTGATCGTTTTGAAGCCTAGTAGAGTATGGGAGTGTGGCCGTCTCCATTTTGATCGTTTTGAAGCCTAGTAGAGTATGGGAGTGTGGCTGTCTCCATTTTGATCGTTTTGAAGCCTAGTAGAGTATGGGAGTGTGGCCGTCTCCATTTTGATCGTTTTGAAGTCTAGTAGAGTATGGGAGTGTGGCCGTCTCCATTTTGATCGTTTTGAAGCCTAGTAGAGTATGGGAGTGTGGCCGTCTCCATTTTGATCGTTTTGAAGCCTAGTAGAGTATGGGAGTGTGGCCGTCTCCATTTTGATCGTTTTGAAGTCTAGTAGAGTATGGGAGTGTGGCCGTCTCCATTTTGATCGTTTTGAAGCCTAGTAGAGTATGGGAGTGTGGCTGTCTCCATCTTTATCGTTTTGAAGTCTAGTAGAGTATGGGAGTGTGGCCGTCTCCATTTTGATTGTTTTGAAGTCTAGTAGAGTATGGGAGTGTGGCCGTCTCCATCGTTTTGAAGTCTAGTAGAGTATGGGAGTGTGGCCGTCTCCATCTTGATCGTTTTGAAGTCTAGTAGAGTTTGGGAGTGTGGCTGTCTCCATCTTTATTGTTTTGAAGCCTAGTAGAGTATGGGAGTGTGGCCGTCTCCATTTTGATCGTTTTGAAGCCTAGTAGAGTATGGGAGTGTGGCTGTCTCCATCTTGATCGTTTTGAAGTCTAGTAGAGTATGGGAGTGTGGCTGTCTCCATTTTGATCGTTTTGAAGTCTAGTAGAGTATGGGAGTGTGGCTGTCTCCATTTTGATCGTTTTGAAGTCTAGTAGAGTATGGGAGTGTGGCTGTCTCCATTTTGATCGTTTTGAAGTCTATAGAGTATGGGAGTGTGGCTGTCTCCATTTTGATCGTTTTGAAGCCTAGTAGAGTATGAGAGTGTGGTTGTCTCCATCGTTTTGAAGCCTAGTAGAGTATGGGAGTGTGGCTGTCTCCATTTTGATCGTTTTGAAGCCTAGTAGAGTATGGGAGTGTGGCTGTCTCCATTTTGATCGTTTTGAAGCCTAGTAGAGTATGGGAGTGTGGCCGTCTCCATCGTTTTGAAGCCTAGTAGAGTATGGGAGTGTGGCTGTCTCCATTTTGATCGTTTTGAAGCCTAGTAGAGTATGGGAGTGTGGCTGTCTCCATTTTGATCGTTTTGAAGTCTAGTAGAGTATGGGAGTGTGGCCGGGTTGACCTTGGTTTGACCAAGTAAAAAAAATGTATAAGTATTTTATGCAAGGTCTATGGAAAAATGAATGGCGGATGAGATTCCATGGACAGGGAGAGGGGGTGACTTTGGCACTCTTATTGTCAATTGATAGTATTCTGTTACAGCACCACACGGCCATCTTGGTAGGAAAATAGCAGGTGATTGTAATCAATTAACATGTGATTACAATCAAGTGACACAACCAGCCAATGAGCTGTGTGTATTGTAACGCCATATTGGTAAGAAAATGCTTGTGACATCATGGGAATACTATGGATAGGCAGCCAGACCTACGTTAGCCGTTAGCAACGTTAGTATTAGCGTAGCTCAGGGAACAGTAGACAGAATATCAGTTTTTCTTCATGCAGTAACAAGCCTTGAAACCTTTTCCTTGTGGCTGAGTGTTGCTGTCATATAGACAGTTTAAGACCATTTCTACTACATGTCTAGTGTTTCTAGAGCTACTGGGTGCTGCACTGCTGTCAGCTGAGCAGCCTAGAACCGTTCTGCTCCAGTGGTCCTACAGCAACGTCACATAAAAATAAAAAATATATATATAAATAATAATAATAAAAACAATTTTCCACTTTCAATAATAAAAGTCGATCTTGATCATAAAAACAATTAATCGAATATTCACAATTCGGGCATCCCTACCCCAAATCCCATTGCTATACCCTTCCACATAGCAATGTGGTCTCCAACCTGCACCATGCTCTTTAAAAGTGAGGGAGGACGTTGGAGTCCTTGGGGCCTTGGGTGCACACAGGACCTCCAACAGGCATAGCGATTGACTATAGCAGCCACGACCTCAAACTGAAACTGAATGAGTTATTTGTTCCATAGAGTGCCACTCCTTCCACAAACAGTGACTCTGTATCTTTATGTTCACAATGACCCGCAGTGTTGAGCCCCTGACTCTTTCGCTCTTCCCCTCTTCTCTCTGTCTTTTCTCACTTGTCTATCCTCCTTCTCCCTCTCTCCCTCTGTCTCTCTCTCTCTCGCCGTCTCTCTCTCTCGCTGTCTCTCTCTCTCTCTCTTGGTCAGATCAGACTGTCCTGCATTCCTGGCATTCCGGCTGCGTATGTTAGAAATTCCATCCGGGTGCTGTGGGCTCTTTGCAGTCTGTCTTCCACTCTTTTGCTTTTTCCATCCCTCTCTATCCTTCATCTGTCTCCTCTCTAACTTCACAACCCTTTCCTCCTCCCATCTGCTCTGTGCTGGACTGTGTGGCGCGGTAGTGCGAGGGATCACCCTCGGCTGTCATGTTCAACCTTTAAGTTTCATAACTCTATCCTCTAATTCGACACGGTGTGAGAATCTGTCACTTTTTCTTTTTTTGCCTACTTGGGTGACACCGCTTCCTAGGGCTGGGCAATATAATCAATACGGCAATATATCGCGATATTTTATTTCCCGATACTGTATCGATACTTGGACGCCAAGTATCGATATTAAAAAAAAAAAATAATAATAAAAATGGCAGGCCATGCCATGCCAGGCCTCTGCATCTGGTGATTCCCACCCCTAATCAATACTGTATCGATATTTCCCATATCGATGCGTTCAGTAACACACTCAACACAGTAGTTTTGACTAAATTTGTCCACTAACTTATCAGTATAAAGTGATGTACATATTATTACACTACCTGGGTGGTACACAGTGTGTTGTATCTCTCGCTCTATTATTTAATTTTGAGTAAATTGTCTAGAGTATCGCAATATATCGCAATATATCGCAATATATCGCAATATGTATTGTATCGCAATGTATCATGATACAATCGTATCGCGACCCATGTATCGTGATACGTATCGTATCGTGAGGTCCTTGGCAATACCCAGACCTACCACTTCCCTCCCACCTCTCTCACTCCTTTATCTTCTTTCCTGTGTTAGATTCTCTGTCCTCATCTGTCACTCTTTCTTTCTTCTCCTTCTTTCTCACCTCACACCCTCCCCCCTCATCCCCCTCTCTCTGCCTCATCCGAGGGAAGGAATCAGACAAGGTGAGGCCACATGACAGCAAGTGTGGAAGGCCTTGAGACAGGCTCTGATTCATGGGGCAACAGCGTATAAGATAACACGGTATAATACACAAAAGACCGTGCTTATCTGGGGCTGTGGACGTGCCATTCTCTGCCATAGCAGCAGGGAGGAGAAAGAGGAAAGATACAGTTGAGGCGAGCAGGATGTGCGTGTCGGAGAGAAAGACCAATCGTCACGTGTAAACAGGCGGCTGTGAATGAACGTGGATACGATGCAAAAAGGGGGGATTATTTACATCTTTTGCTCTTAGAGATGGTCGTATCCAGAACTACCTGTAAAAGTAGAGCTTGAATTTGTGTATCGGCAAAATCTAAAAGGGACAAGATGGTGGCGATGGTCCAAAACAAGAAGGCAGCAGATAAGATGTTCACTCTCAGATTGAGGCAGCCCACTTCTGCTCGATGGAGAAAGAGTACAAGCAAAATGAGAGAGATGGAAAGAGTGAGTGAGCAAGGGTGTGGTGGGTAGGGATGTTCATTTTGAATCAATTTCCATAATCGAAATTCGGGAAAATAAACGATCAATTACCGATTATCAATAGCGTAATAATGATAATAATAATAATAATAATGTTTTTTTGTTTTTTTTTGTAACTCTGGTCTGGTAATACCGTTGCGCGTTCTCGGCCAGCTATAATGGCGATGCCGCTGTGTAGTAAGAATATCAGACACTAGCGCTTTGGCCAGGTAAACAAACATGTTACATGTCAGGTTACATGATGTAAGGCAATCGGCGTCTTCCAGCTTCTGACAGCACAAGAGTCAAATCAATAGGCCTGAGCTCGGCGCGTCATAACGTCATGAGCACGCGCCTGCGGTAACGTTGACAACCACACAGTCACACAGCCTTACACTAGCTAGCTAGGCTACTGTACTCACTCACATTTTGTAAGTAGGACTCAGGCAGCTCACCGGCCGTGGCTTCCAGGCTTATAAACTCGCGACAAAAACCTCATCTGTCCTGATGGTCGAGTTCCATCGAGCTGCTCTCAGAGTCCGACGCATGGACATTATTATTTGCCACGAGATGTGTGTGAATTGATTCAGGTGGGCGTTAGCAGCTAAAGGCTAGCTGAGTCCATGCTGACTGCTGCTACTTCATAGTTCATAACGTTATAAACAAATAAAACGACTTGAATTCACTTAAACACGTGTACCGTTACTCACACTTTGTTGAAAATTAGGAGAGAAGTGTACGAAGTGTCATAGTTATAACAGCCTCGCTGAGGTCCGCAGACCGCTGGGTGCGTTTGTTTGTGTCCCCGGCACATGCCGGTGTGAATTCCCCATGTTTAAAACAGTTTTGTTGGCACAAAGGCCCCCGCCCAGCCAGAAAACTAGAGACTATATGAAGCTCCACCTCACGTTAGTCGGCTGTGCAATGGAGTGGGGCGAGGAGGAACGAATTCCACCCAAAACTAGTCCGCAAAAAACAACAAAACAACAACAACAATAATCGATAAAAATTCCACGTGATCGAATTCATTCCTCAACGATCAATTATTGATTATCGATTATTGATGAACATCCCTAGTGGTGGGCAAGGTGTGTATTATCAGAGAGAGGGAGGCAGAGAGAGAGAGAAGAGATCTCACTCCATGCTACCAGCCTATAATACATTTAACCTTCTGGATATTGTATCTTGTGTCTGTAAGAACATTATTATGATTATGATTATGATTACTTGCATCATATGACCGTCAGCAAAGAAACAGAGAAAATATCTTAAGCACCGCAGAACGATCACTCACAATGTCAGAAAAGAGTTACACATTTACATCTCTGCAGCTGGTACACTGGTGCAGCAAGAATGAGATGTTATGCATCTATTAAATATCAATTCAGGTGCGTTCCTCTGCTGTGGGTGTGGCCCTGGCAGGAATGTGTTTGCTGCTGACCCTGGATTGTGGTCTGTAATATAGACTGATCTATATTATATATATATTATATATGGATTGTGGTCTGTAATATAGACAGATCTATATTATATATATATTATATATGGATTGTGGTCTGTAATATAGACTGATCTATATTATATATATATTATATGATTGTGGTCTGTAATATAGACTGATCATTATATAGACTGATCATTATATAGACTGATCATTTGAGACTGGGAATGGGGACAAAGACAGGGAAAGGGCGGTGGCTTTGGCAAGAAAGTGATCATAGTGCAGAGTGCCTCTCTTAGGCTCTGCTGCTTTGACTGTTTGTGGACTTTGGAGGCGATCTGACTTCACCCCTCAAGATCACCAAACATCTGATTTTCCAAAGCAGGTATTTTCACACCATCCTGAATTCCTGGCATACATGCAAACAGCAATATCTAAGCCTACATTCACACAGGATGCCGAACGTAAGCAGAACTGAAGCTTGAAGCAGGCACAAGCTGAACGTACGCCTTGTTGTTCACACAAGACTAGGGATGCACGATATGGATTTTTTCAACCGATACGATAACCGATAAATATCTGCTTCTCCTGCCGATAACCGATACCGATAACCGATAATTATTATAATAAAAATAGATATATAATTTTGTTTGTTTGTTTTTAACCTGTATTTTATGCACACCTGGGGTTAAAAAAGGCAGATGTAGTGAGCATATAGCTCTGACCTAACCAAATCTAACTGACATCACTGTGAACGCAAAACAAAGAAAACTTCTGATATAATATGATTGTTTTAATAAAGTTATCACTCAATAATAGTCAATACAAAAATAAAGGCTTTTATAGAACGGAAAGCCAAGCTGCTTAGTCTGCAGATAAAACACAATGACAAAAGGCATAGTAATTTAGACTCTTGTCATGTTACTGATCTGTTCAAATTTTGCATTGGTTCCAGTTCTCAGTGAATTGTAGCCTGGGCCCAATGAATGGGGCAGGCACTATAAACCATCTGTCGTTTCACTTTTTACTGAAAAATGCTGCCACCAGATTAAAGAAAATACACTATGTGATGTTGACTGACTGATGCTTATGTAGCCTAATGTGCGTGACTGCGTTTTCATGTTTTCATTATTGGCTCTGTTAGATGGCTCTGTCCAGCAGCTAACGCTAACTAGCGCGGTTAGCTTAACGTTAGCGAGTGGTTTTTTGGAGTTAAAGCAGGACTAAACCCCCCAGATTTCTTGCAAAACTGTATTCTACTTGATTTGAAAACTCTGCAGGCAAGATGGCCACCTACACTCCCTTCTTTAGGTGACAGAAGTCCTCCCCGATAAAATAACATATCTTGGCCAATAAGTATGTAACATACAAAATAAAACAACACGTAATATCCTTATTTGATGTAGAATGCAGAGGACATGTAACTGTTTAGTTAAACTTGCATTCCAGGAATATTGTGCTCTAAAGATAACGTTAGTGGCTCGAGACTGTTTCGTCCTGAAACCCACACGCTTTGCGCCAGCGTAACCTATGTGGGATTCGAAATAACGCAACGTTATGAATATAGCCACGTTATAAACAACAAACTAACGCTGGTGATCTGTATGGAAACAGTGTTACTCGAAATGGTTAAAAGTTATATCAATTTGGTCATTCAGTAGCGTTTTACTGCCATATAACATAACTAATTAGCGGCTAATATTAGCCACAGTAGGCATTACCCATGAATGCATTGCTCTTAAAGGGCTCGCGCCACGTGAACTACAGTAATAATCAATGGGGGGGGAAAAAAAATTCACATGAGTGGGGCGCGTGCTAAACCCACCGTGACGTCAGGATGTACCAAATATCCCATTCATTTGAGGGCACAAAAAAAACTTATGCTTATGCTGCTGAAAATGATACAAATGATACAATGGTAACAGTTTGGTCTCAAATGTGGAAATTTTGACCAGAATTCTTCACACACCACCCCCAAAGTCATATAATGTATATTGGTTAAAAGCTGAAAAAAAGGTTTTTGTTTTGGGGTTTAGTCCTGCTTTAAATACACAATCCCTGGATGTTTAATTTCGGGTAAAGGGGTTTCCATTAGTTTCTATAAGTTTACGCCAGCTCTGTGTATTAAGTCCTTTTGCGGGGCTGTTTGATCACAAGCCACAGACTGTAAATGTCAGTTTGTCTGCCAAGCGGACGAGCCTGCAGGGTAGGCCGCGCTACGAGCTAATGCTAACAAAACTCGCTAACAAAAAAAAAAACATAGCTGCATCATCGGCAGCTTTGGTTTAACGTAATGCCAGCGAGGTTTCCCCTCCTCTCGGAACCTGTGTGGGACATGGATTGCAAATCACAGTAGCTTTCTGATCATTCTGAAACTGAAAAACAGCAACACACTGGCAGCAGCCATGTTTACGTCGCAGCTGTGATGTCACGAGTGTGCGACAACGAGTGTGCGACAACAAAAGCTCAGCTTCCGAGGCAAAAAATAAAGCATGATTATTATCGGATAATTTATCGGAAAAAGGCCATTATCGGAATAATAAATAATAACGCAAAATGGCCATATTGGCCGATAATTTATCGGTCCGATAATTATCGTGCATCTCTACACAAGACGCCTTCTCTTTTCCTCTCAGCTCCTCTCAGCGCCTACTCTCGCGCCTTGAACCCGCCCACAACAACCCCCATTGACTTCATGCCTCACGGCTTCACGGCTTCAGCGTCAAGCTTGGAAATTCGGCGTCAGGCCTGAGTGATCGCTTCGGCGTGGCGTGAGCGTGGCTTTGGCACGGCGTCAGCGTGGCACGCGCACGGGTGGTGTGAACGGCTTCGCCTGTTAACAAGGACACCTAAATGAAACTTGTGGGTTCAGCGTAGGTACAGCTTCGGCTGAGCGTTGCTTCGGCGTCCTGTGTGAACGAGGGCTAAGGCCTGTAAGCATATCCTTGTATATATTAAGGCCTGTAAGCCTATCCTATCTATCCTTGGTCAGTCTATCCTTGGTCAGTCTATCCTTGGTCAGTCTGTGCCGTTTTAGCCGAAAGTAGAACATAGGATTTTTGAATGAACAGAACTAACACGACACTTCTTGCCCCATCAAGACACGCAATAGGACTGAAGGGTGTAACCCAGTTGAGCAAGATCGCTTCACTTCTGCAAATATAGGCAAAAAAAACGACAACATGGGGTTTTGCTTTTTTGTGGATGCAGGTCAGGACACAGAACAAGATGCATTTGATTCACACCCTGTCATTGCCATGTGATCTTCATTGACAGGGTGGCTTATGTCATGTGATCTTCATTGACAGGGTGGCTTATGTCATGTGATCTTCATTGACAGGGTGGCTTATGTCATGTGATCTTCATTGACAGGGTGGCTTATGTCATGTGATCTTTATTGACAGGGTGGCTTATGTCATGTGATCTTCATTGACAGGGTGGCTTATGTCATGTGATCTTCATTGACAGGGTGGCTTATGTCATGTGATCTTCATTGACAGGGTGGCTTATGTCATGTGATCTTCATTGACAGGGTGGCTTATGTCATGTGATCTTCATTGACAGGGTGGCTTATGTCATGTGATCCTCATTGACAGGGTGGCTTATGTCATGTGATCTTCATTGACAGGGTGGCTTATGTCATGTGATCTTCATTGACAGGGTGGCTTATGTCATGTGATCTTCATTGACAGGGTGGCTTATGTCATGTGATCCTCATTGACAGGGTGGCTTATGTCATGTGATCCTCATTGACAGGGTGGCTTATGTCGCACTCTGGTTGCAATGGCACGAATGCAGCTCGTGACAGAGACTATTGCGCATTCCTGCTGGTGGGGTGATCTAGCAGTACAATTATGTAAGACAGGCTCCATGGATGCAAATAGGCAATACAAGATACACTACACTAAGCTTTTCCCCTTTCCAGTTAACCCAAAGAAAGCATATACGATTCTCTCTTTGTTTTCACAGATGTTATAACTTCAGCTTGTCTATAAGACTATAAAGATTAGTGGAGCAGTGTGTGTGTGTGTGTGTGTGTGTGTGTGTGTGTGTGTGTGTGTGTGTGTGTGTGTGTGTGTGTGTGTGTGTGTGTGTGTGTGTGTGTGTGTGTGCGTGCGTGCGTGCGCGTGCGTGCGTGCGTGTGTGTGTGTGTGTGTGTGTGTGTTATGGGGTGGGGGACTTTAGGGCCCCAAGCTGGATGGATATATAATACCAAATACCATGATAAGTCTCCTGCACTTATAACTGTTTTATAAACAGGATTTGCAGACCCTTAGAAATGTCTAATTATGCTTGTATTTATATAACGTATTATATTTTATTTAAAGGATCTTCAGTCTCTGCCAGATGATTACTAATGCTACAGCAGTTCTGGGAAACGACGCTGTCACAGTTATCTTCCCTATTTTCATCTCTTCTTCTGTGCTAGACCACGTTTTTCCTTGGCAAAAATGTGAACTCAGTGAATGTCACATGCTGCAAATGTTACGTGCTGCAAAGCTAGCCGAGGTTTTCAATTCTGTGACCACCTCGTCACTTTTTCACCAGTTTTGATCAATATAAACGCAGAAATCAACTTGCAACTAAAACACCACAACACATTAATTAATCCAGACCATTAGCGCTTAATAAATAGCCAAAATAATTGCATAAGAGGCTTGAATTCCAACTTCCTGGACATTTAAATGTCTAAATAGAGCAGAAGCAAAATGTGTCCAATGGTAGTTTATGTGACAGCCGTGCCGCCCATGACATGGAGGACTTTGATAATATGCTGCCTGCACATTTGCTATAGCCTTTCTGTGCACATAACTAGAGATACATAATTGTGCACAGTTAATGCATGAAATCAATACACTTTTAGCTAAAAAAAAAAAAAAAAGTGAATTCATGCATACATCATACAGTAAGAAGAAGCTCCGACCTACGATTTCACTATGTCATCCATCCAAATATTGCTTAACAGTTTGCAGAGATGAAGCAAGGTGGTGGTGGTGCGTGAGTGGGGAGGAGTGGGGTGGGGGTGGGGGTGGGTGGGTGAGTGGCCTATCAGATCTTGTCAGGGTGCCCAGAATTCCTAGCACCCCTGGGTCACTGGGCCCAGAGTACACAGTCTACATAAGTGATTCTCAACACGGGGTTCGGGGACCACCAAGGGGTCCTTGAAGGGGGTTCCAGACGGTCCCCAGCTCATTTCTGAGACGGACTTGTTAAACGTCACCATTATTTCACTTACAAGAAGTGAACAGCATGACATCATGTAGGCTAGAAGAAGGACTATTTTGTTCATTATTTCATTGCTATCTCTCTCATACAATACAGTCATGGAATTCTGGACCAAATCATATCTGACAATACATATTCTCAGATTTGGGTCCGATCGAGAGACAGAATCTCATTCATTTGGATCTGTGGCCCCTAATGTGGGCTAAATTAGGGTCTACAATGCATGACACACATACGCACACGCACACACACACCCGCACACACACACACACACACACACACACACACACACACATACACACACACACACACACACACACACACACACACACACACACACGGGCCTTTAACTGCATGTCTGTGAGAATCGGACGACGTCCATCGAAACGAAAAAATACAAAATAAAAATGAGTATAGAGGATGAGGCGAATTCACTACTAGGCTAAATAAACTGTTTTCACTCGTTATTAAGAAACTGGGTCATCAACCCACCACGGGTTAAATAAGCCATGACACGAAGTGAACAAGCACTTAGCCAGCAGAAACACACACGATCAGTCGTTATATCTCCCATAGTGCTCATATATAACTTTGGTTATTATGACATGACCTACTACTGTGCGACACCGTGTAGCCTATGCGCCCCACACCTTCACCACCGGGCGGGTCGCTCCTATAGCCTACTCGCTCAACCGATCCCAACGGTCCGAGTTCAGGCTGCCTCGCCCAAGGATCGGCGCTGGAGTCGTGAACCTTCACTAGCCTACTATACAGCCTACATGATGTCGTTTTTGTCAAATCCACGCGATAGCCTACGAAGTAGCTATGGCCATCCATACATTTAGGCAACAAATACGTTTCATATGAGATTGGTAAGCTTACTTATTCAGCGCAGCAGCAGCAACAGCAGCAGTGGAGAATGAAGCCAGGACTTCGGTCGCCTTTTACACAACTCTCGCCCGAGTGATCTTCTCCTCTCTCTCTCTCTCTCTCTCTCTCTCTCTCTCTCTCTCTCTCTCTCTCTCTCTCTCTCTCTCTCTCTCTCTCTCTCGCACGCACGCACGCACGCACGCACGCACGCACGCACGCACGCACGCACGCACGCACGCACGCACGCACACACACACACACACACACACACACACACACACACACACACACACACACACACACACACACACACACACACACACACACACACACACACACACACAGCCGGCTTCCACTCCGATCAGCTGGCAGCGTGATGACGTAGGCAGCCAATGAGAAGTGGACGTCACAGGCTACACGGCCTGACGTTAGTGATGAGTGAAATTAAATGGAAGTTGATTTTGACAGTTCTGTTACTATTAGTAGGCTATATCTATCATCTAGCCTAATCATAAACTCACATAAAAACATAGTAAAGTTGGGGGAAGATTCTGCATTTATGAATATGAAATTTACCATAGGCTAAACCTATTTTGTATTGTTTTAGGCTATATATTTTTAATAGGCTACATAACACATCAATACACATTGCACAACAATACACATTAATAATACAATTAACAATACCAATTAGCAATAATATTATTTGTCATTATTATATTTGATCATTTTTCAATAAAGATTGATTGCCTGCTCACGATATCTTTGATGAAGAAAAATGTTGCATAGCGAAAGAAATCCAATGAAAGTTGTGCATAACAAAGCATACAGGGAGTTAAGGTTTGTAGACTCAGGCTCTTTGGCCCCAGGCCTGTTGTCGTGATGATACCGGCCATTCATTATGTTATCATGAGCCGCCTTTTGAGACAACGGGTTTCATTGCCTTCATTTGTGGTAAGGCCTCGATATAGCCTCCAGTAGCCTATGTGTCTCAGTTTTTGAGACAGTGACGAATGACTATGTTCTTATTCAATATAGCCACAATGGGATAGTGGGGTTTTGGAAAGTACAAACGAGAAAAAAGAGGTAAAAGTGGGAATATACACTGTTTATTTGTTAAGCATTTCTCATTGAAATGTATTTTTTTAGTCTTGAGAGTATGACTGTGCAAAAATGCCTCCGTGTTGACCAGACAGAACACAGTCTTTTTGCTTGTTTCTGATGAGTGTTTGTGACACTGGACCTCTCGTCAAAACACATTCATGACTGTATGAACTTGCGGGAGCTTCTGATGAGTCTGCAAATGACCTCCAGAGACGTCAGCAGGTCAAGATGAACTTGTTAGCCTTTCTATGCTGAGGCACACACTCACAGCAAGAACTCTGTGTGCAAGTGTACATAATGCTCACATTCTCTCTCTCTCTCTCTCTCTCTCTCTCTGTCTGTCGCTCTCTCTCTCTCTCTGTCTCTGTCTGTCTCTCTGTGTCTCTCTGTCTGTCTGTCTGTCTGTCTCTCTCTCTCTCTCTCTCTCTGTCTGTCTCTCTGTGTCTATGTCTCTCTCTCTCTCTCTCTCTCTCTCTCTCTCCCCTCTTCCATTTATAAACAACAGTCTGGTCCTTCCAGTCGTTTGACAGGAATGGAATCCAGCCAGATCATGTGAACCTGCGCTTGTCACTCAAGAGTCCTGCGGCTTTAAGGTTGCTGCGTCATGATGAGATGCCGCACACTGTTTCCTCACTGTCACCTGATGGAGCAAACTCACACACGCAGCAGATCCTCACCAGACCAAACTCACACACAGCAGATCATCACCAGACCAAACTCACACACAGCAGATCATCACCAGACCAAACTCACACACAGCAGATCCTCACCAGACCAAACTCACACACAGCAGATCATCACCAGACCAGACTCACACACGCAGCAGATCCTCACCAGACCAAACTCACACACAGCAGATCCTCACCAGACCAAACTCACACACAGCAGATCCTCACCAGACCAAACTCACACACAGCAGATCCTCACCAGACCAAACTCACACACAGCAGATCCTCACCAGACCAAACTCACACACAGCAGATCCTCACCAGACCAGACTCACACACAGCAGATCCTCACCAGACCAGACTCACACACAGCAGATCCTCACCAGACCAAACTCACACACAGCAGATCCTCACCAGACCAAACTGACACACACAGCAGATCCTCACCAGACCAGACTCACACACGCAGCAGATCCTCACCAGACCAGACTCACACACAGCAGATCCTCACCAGATCAAACTCACACACAGCAGATCCTCACCAGATCAAACTCACACACAGCAGATCCTCACCAGACCAAACTCACACACAGCAGATCCTCACCAGACCAAACTGACACACACAGCAGATCCTCACCAGACCAGACTCACACACACAGCAGATCCTCACCAGACCAAACTCACACACAGCAGATCCTCACCAGACCAAACTCACGCACGCAGCAGATCATCACCAGACCAATCAGTTGGCTCATTTCCATCGCTGGTTCTTCTTCCCCTACCCCTTTTTCTGCTGGGGTGCTGGTCTGAATATAACACTTCCTCTAACATTCAATCCAGATGTATATCCAAGCCCTCACTCTAGTAGTGTGATGCCACAAAGGAACGTTACATCACATCCTGTGTATCGGCGGATTGGATGAAAGGCATAGGTAGAGGTTGTATAGAGCTGAAACATTGAATGGGCTCTGGATGTAAATTATTCATTCATTAATTCTCCAATCTCCAAACTGTTGAATGGTTTCAGTTGGATTTACCTGGAGTGATCACATTTTCCACTACATGTATTTCTGTAGAGGCCATCTGATTTCAACTTTGTTCTTTAGAAGTCATGTTTTATTTCTGAGTTGCTTGTGAAATGCTACAGTAGCTTAAATTCCTGAGTTATGATGGTCAACTTCACTTGGAAGTAACAGATGTTGGACGTTCCCCCCAGCACATGAACACAACCTCACTCTCTTGACAGTCTCAGTCAAAAGAATGAGTTGTACAGTATTACTGATACTGTATTATGTAACGGATTTAACATAGCATAACTTAAGGGCTCATTATACTCGAGCAAGGCCCCGCGAGGCAGAGCTCCCGCGAGTCACGTGCGGACCTCGCGCTGGGGCAAATGCATTATATTCAGAATGGCAGCCAAGTGATCAGACAGCATTTACATTGTACAATGGTAAAATAGCGAACAGCCCGTAAAAAGTCGCAATGAAACGCTATTATGTGCCGTACTGAGTGCGCTTTCACTCTCAAACGACTGTATATCAGCACATGAATGAATCACCAAACTTGTTTTTACTGAATAGCCGTTTCAGTTCTCAGCCCTAGCCTACTCTGTGCTGCTTTTAATCTCTCTCAACACAACACATTTACTTGGTGAAATGACTAAAAATGAACAGTTGCAAATCAAAGTTGCAACTTTGTTGCAAAGTTGCAAAAAGTTGCCACAGTTGCAAAAAGTTGCAAAGTTGCAAAAAGTTGCAAAAAAAAAAAAAAAAGTTCAGCCTACCACATGGGTCAAGAAATGTGGTGAAAACACAGCTCAGTGTTCAGGGCTCAGTAAACCATCCATGTTTGGAGAGAAGCCGTGTGGAGGTCGCGCCGTGAGAGAAATCTTCAGGTACGCGGTGGGCGGGCCTACGGAGGTCGCGCCCAACACATTGACGTCATTTGACGCTTGCGGCCCTCGCTCCTCCCCCGCGCCCTTCGCGGCACAGCGAGTGTAAAACAAGCTTCAGCCTACTTTACCATGTTAGATCTGATTATGTATTTACAGTTCGTGTTAGCTGGGTTGTATCCAGCATGCAGATGGTACCCTATATAATATGGCTATAGGCCTACTGGAGTGTTAAAGCTCTGCCTCTGTAACATGCATTATTTTGGCCTCCTTAAAGCGATAGTTCAGTTAGCCCCTACCCATGCTGTTACTCATACTAGCTCCAGATAGCCAGATAGTTATCCACAAACCAATACAAGGTCAATGGGGTCACGCTCCTGTCTGTGCAAGCTGACTGAGGCTCACTGAAATGGACTTTGTGTGCACCAGTACATTTCAGTGAGCTTCAGCTGGCACAGACTGGAGCATGACCCCATGACCTTGTATTGGTTTGTGTGGCTATCTGGAGCTACTATGATGAACAGCATGGATTGTGCTGAGAAAGGAATCTACTGTACCAATCAGCATTGTTTTTTTTTTTTTTTTTTTTTTACAATTTTCAGAACAAAAACAGGCTCAGACAAAACAGAACATAACAAGACAAAAACAAACAAAAAATATATATATATATATCAACATTTCAATGTTACAGCGTTGTGCTATCAGCCACATCAAGTGCTTATTGTGCTTGTAAGAGATGTGCATGGGATCCCATGCAAGGGGTCCATGAAAAGTCAGTTGGGAAAGTTACTTGTCGCTTTCAACCTCGTCTAAGTAGGCCAGAAATGGGTCCCAAATAGCAGAGAATTTCACAAGAGAATTGGTCCTCAGGAACCAGAGTCTCTCCATACGTATAACCGAAAACATGTCCGTCAGCCAGAGCTTAAAAGAAGGTGGAGAGGAAGACTTCCACTCCTTCAGAATGAGTCTCTTGGCGACAGTCATCCCCTGTGTCAGAGACTGCTGCACAGCTGCTCTGAGGAGCAGAGAGGACTCCGAGCAGCCGAAGATGGCGAGTTCCACCACTGGTCGAAGGGTTATTCTATAGGCCTTAGAGTACCAATCAAATATTTTGGCCCAAAATCCAGACAGTGAAGGGCAAAACCAAAAAGCATGAGATAGTGTACCCTCTGACACCTGACACCTATCACATAGTGGTGAGACAGATGGGTAGATCTTGTGCAACCTGGACTTGGAATAATGAAGACGATGAGTGACCTTAAATTGGATCAGCTGGTGTCTGCTGTTAATTGAGCAGAGTTGAACCACAGACAAACTCCTGTCCCATATAACCTCAGACAAGTCAACACCAAGTTCCTCCTGCACCAATCAGCATTGTTAAGTAGCAAATAGGGCTAGCGTTCCAAAAATCTGATCACTTTAATGTTGCTATTTACTCTTGTTTCCCACACGCATTTTGTTACTCGTAGCTTTTCCTACTGTATCCTGAGACTAAATACTTTTGGGAAGTGGACTGGGGAAAAAAAATCTGTATCACGTTGGTTTCCCACGTTGAACAATATCACTCCTGTATTGATTTGTGTTATCTCCTCTGTCTCAGCGTTGCCATTTACTCTCTTTCTTCCTGTAGTTATAATCATGTTCTTACTGGAATGGCTGAGATGAGATGTGTGTGGAGAAAATGCAGAATGGACTTGTTTGGGCTCAGAGATTTCTCCTATTCTTAGTGTTGGTGGGTGCATGCTTTACTAATAGGAACAGACAGACCATAGCAGCATCCAAGTCCGAGTAAAGTCTACAAAGGTTACTTTGTGTGAGTTTGGCTGCATGTGTGGGTGTGGCTGTATAGCTCAGGAGGTAGAGCGGGTCGTCCACTAATCGCTTTGGATAAAAGAGGTCGGTGGTTCGATTCCCAGGCTCCTCCAGTCTGCATGTCGAAGTGTCCTTGGGCAAGACACTGAACCCCAACTTGCTCCCGTTGGTGTGCCAGCACCCTGCGTGGTAGCCTGCCGCCATCGGTGTGTGAATGGGTGAATGTACCTACTGACTGTAAAGCGCTTTGGATAAAAGCGCTATATATAAATGCAGGCCATTTACCATTTACCATTTACCATGTGTGTTAAGCACCCGGCATGGTTTTGCGCAGCCACGACTTGGAGCTTTGCCGCCGAGGAGCGGCGACAGCGAGACTGTGCATACTCGAACGTAACTCGTCCAAAACGTTATCGTGTCGTTTACCAAGAACTTGCAATCATGTCGGTGGGGGGACATTTTATTGTCCCTCCATTTCAAAACTCATTCTGGTGAGCCTGCCGAAGGCTTTGCTAGATGAGGGACAAGCACTGTTAAATGAGGAAATGGCATTTCCTCATTCCTCACAACAAAGAGTTGACACCGCAGAGTGACATTTTCGAGGAGCTGCATGCCCCGTACGCCGAGCTGCGCCGATAGGACGCCCAGCTGCGGCGACCCCCTCGGCGCAGTCAGCGCCGCCGATTTCGCTCGAGCATAATTTGCGCTTTAGTAAGTTTGTTTTTATTTATTTATTTATTTTTACAAAAGCTTGTGCTAGCATCCAAGATCCAACTTAGTTATAACTACAGGGGTGTCTGCATGTGTTTGTGTGTATACAGTACGTGTGTACATGTGTGTATGTGTACATGTGTGTATGTGTGTGTGGGGGGGGGTGTATTTGTGTATGTGAGGAAGTAGCAGGGGACAGAATTCTGCTGGACAGGAATAGGATGGAAACTCCCTGGGAAATCCCATGCTGTGTGCAGAGGATGTTGACAGAGCAGACATGTTAACTCCCCATGCTGCCATTTAAAAGAAACTGGTTTCACATAACCAGTTCAGTTCCTCAAATGTGTCAAATCAGGAAAAACATGATAGCAGCCGAGGAATGTTGTTTCCAGCTTTTCATTTTTGATGAAGCAAATCAACGTGCAGGCAAACGTTTTCCTTTCTTTGGAGTAATAGCCTACAGATTAGTACAAAAGTGCAGGTGGGTAAAGTGTCCAATAAAGTGTATGTGCAGTGTCCAATAGACTTTTGTAATCTTATAATAAGAATGTGAAGTGTCTGTCTGTGTGTGTGTGTGAGTGTGTGAGCAGAATTGTGTTCGCTATGCCATTTTACTTGAGATCAGGCTGAGGCTGAATCTTTCAGGAAGTGAAAAGAGCACCCCCTGCGGGTGGCGTGATTTCTATTCGCACATAGGATAAGCAATAACCACGCCCTGTGGCGCCGGGATTGGCCAGGAGCATTGAAGCTTGGGACTAAAGCACCTGGGTTTTTTCATCTTTTAAAATAAAGATGTTTAAAAAACTATTGCTTGTTACATTTTCAGTGCTGTACCTTCTCTCTGGGTAAGAATTGAGCTTGAAATTAACGATATGATACATTATATTATATGAGCTATGAACGTGAACACAACACCGTTTATATTATTGCATGTTTTTGTAGATTGTGTACATTGTGTAGATTACAATTATTATGCTTATTATTATTATTACTATGCTAAGGAAGGTAGGTGACCATAATTAATTTCAATGTCCGCTCTCAATGTCCGCTCTCAAAATCGCTGTCCGTTCTCAAGAGCTATTCAGTTGGTTCATGAAATCGCTGGGCTGCGTGCCCTCCAGTGTTGCTCCTGGCCAATCCCGGCACCACAGGGCGTGGTTATTGCTTATCCTATGTGCGAATAGAAATCACGCCTGCGGGTGACCTAACAGAGTCCGATTTTTTTATTAGGTAATTAGGGCCGATTAATTGCCCTAATTACCTAATGATTGCCCTAATGACCTAATGATGTGATGTCACTCGAGCAATGATGACATCACCTGGTGACATCAACACTGACGACATCACTTCACTGATGACATTATCATTGAGTGCTCGAGTGAGTCCCGGAGGATTTGGAGAGCAGGGGTCTAATGCGGCGTTCCATTTAAACTGGGAGCTGGGAATGTGATGGTCCAAAGGTCATGAACTCGCCCTGTGATGTCACCTGTGCTGAGATTTTCTCTGCCGAAATTGGGGGCGCCTCACCAGCCCCAACCTCAAAAATCCAAGATGGCTGCTCTGCACTTCAACAGTAGTTAAAATCATAGTAAATACAGTTTATTAACACTTATGTCTTTATTGTGTCTCATTAAATCAGTTGTACACACTGTAGGCTACTGTCTAACTTATCTCTCTGGACATAATGTTGCTACAGTGTTTGTGCAAAATATTGTTATCAACTGTTATTGCTAACAATGGCTAGCCTGGCTAGAGCTAACCCTGTCTGGTTTCCCGATTGTTTAAACGGAACGTCGACAACTGCGGCGTGATGCCACTCAACCATGCAATTCCCAGCTCTCAGCTTAAATGGAATGCCGCATATCTCCCAGGGGGTGTCTAACTCCCAAGGGTCCACTAGCCTTATAGTTTTGGGGTGACACCAATTCTGACCCTTGTCTGGCCCCCAAAAAACAACTCAAATGGACTGATTGATCGATCAATTTGATTTCATGAGCGATTTTTATTTCACCCCAGTGATCAGGATCTGTCTGTCTGTCTGACGTCTGTATTTAGTGGCCGGGCAGCTCTGTATTTGTCGATATTTCCGTTTGTATTTTGGACTTTTGGTGAAAGATTTTGTGAGTGTGCTGACAGACTGGGAATAATTTATCTCTTTCTTGCTCTTTAGCTCTATTAGCTAAGTGGTCTGGCTTGTTGTCGCTGCTGACCAAAGCTCCACTGCCCACATTTATCCAAGGCCTTAAAATAGTTCCGGGCAGCAGGTCTCACGCTGCTCCAATTTCATCTGATGATCATGTGCACGCTGCTGCTCTGGAGACTATTCAGATTTGATTTCACCTCGGTGATCGGGAGCATATCATTGATTCTCACGAGATTGATGTACGTTTAATAAACCCCTCTCACTGCAGCCATTTTGTGTCTCATGGCAGGCCAGGTAAGCACAGGTGTAACCAATAACGTTAATGATGGTTTCCAACTTGCATTCCATTTAGGTGTTCCCTAAGGGGCCCTCGTTAATGCTATTGGTTACACCTATGTTTACCCTGCCTTGAGACACAAAATTGCTGTTGTGAAAATGGTCTATTGTCCCAGAAGAATTGAAAGGTCACTAATTAATCCTGAACTGACGGCAGCAGTCCGAGTCGGTAACACGTGTGAATATCACTAAGGCACATACAGATAGAGCTGATTCAAGGCTATGTCTGACTGGTGTGTGTGTGTGTTGTGTGTGTGCGTGTGTGTGTGTGTGTGTGTGTGTGTGTGTGTGTCTGTGTGTGTGTGTGTGTGTGTGGGCGTGCGTGCGTGCATGCGTGCGTGTGTGCGTTTGTGTGTGTTTTGCGTGTGCGTGTGTGCCCGCACGAGCACAAAGTTGGAAGGGTTTCAAACTGCTTTCAGAATGTAATTTTTACATACTTGCCTGTAATAAAATGACTCCGTGGTAAGATGACCCTCTTCTTATGGTGAGAGAGGAGGGCATCTGCTCAGTCTAGGATAGACTAGATATTTTAGTGTCGGCGCTACACGCGGCCTTAAGCATTATAACCACGCCTTTTAAGCTTAAAATTATGCACAACCTGCTCATTGGAGAAGTGCAGTAAACAAATCACAAGCTTCCCTTTTAAGCTCCAATTCCACGGAGCGATCCAGTCTGGTCAGAAAAGCCGACCAAAGAGCTCTGAGCTCCCCCCCTCCCTCTTTCATCCCCGTCTGTCTCCATATATATTATTCCATATTATTATGCTTCTCAAACCAATCTCACTGCAGTAGTTTAAATACTGCAAGCATGTAAATACGCTACACTATAGCAAGATCAAAGTGAAAAGAATCTTCTAAACGCATCGGGTAGAAAAATATAGCCTATCCCTATGTCATGATGAGATTAGATTGGTGAAAGTTTGTCCAGAATGATATCGTTTTGCTACCTTTTCTTCTCCCCTGCTGCACAGGTAGGATGATGCACATAAATATAGCCTACATTATATAAAGTCATTGCATAAATTCGTTTTTATTAAAGTAAATGTGAAGTAAGCCTTATAGAAGCGGACATCACAGTAGAACCGTGTTACTCAGCTGTCACTCATCTAAATCACGTTAAATCTGCATCTGCGAGGGATATATATACCACCTGGATTACATATATGTTTCACATAGGGTTGTGTTTTGAATTCTATGTTTTATTTTGTCCAATATTGAAATGTTCTACAATTGCATGTTGTGTTAACATAAACATTATTTCTATCTACCACTTAGCCTATTTAGGCTGATTTGGTTGCTATTTCTTGTCGAAATGTATTAGCCTCAATGCATGATGGGAGATTTCACATGTGTGGCTTTGGTAGGGAAGCCGCGCAGTGAATGATATTGTTTTCTCTCGCCTTTTCTTCTCCCCCACTGCACAGGTAGGATGATGCAACAGCCTCTGAATGACAAGGGCTCAAAACTGTCATGTTATAAAAAAAACGGTCATGTTGTTATACTACAGTACGTACGGTATAACAACTTTTTTTTCCATCTGTCTTTGTGCCTGTCTGATGCGTCAAAACTGTCATGTTATAAAAAACGGTCATGTTGTTATACTACGTACGGTATAACAACTTTTTTTTTCATCGGTCATGTATAAAAAACGGTCATGTTGTTATACTACGTATGGTATAACAACTTTTTTTTTCATCGGTCTTTGTGCCTGTCTGATGCGTGAGAGAGAGGGAGTGAGAGGGGGAGAGAGTGTGAGATCGGCAGAGGAGAGCTGTGCGTAAATACGCACAGTAATATCCGCGGTGCACTGAATAAGGCCTGGTTTTGAAAAGTGCTAAGCGCTAAATTAACGCCAGGGGGGGAAATAGCGTTAGGCCGGTATTTAAGGCCGAAACGCCCATTCTGGCCTATTCTGGCACTGCGCCACGCCTCTTCGGCGTAAACCGCATTTCAGGGCCTAAATGATGCTATCTTCCCGAGGCAGGCGCAAGGCGCGTTTTTTTGCTTTTAACGCCAGTTTTAGCGCCTAAGGCCAGTGGGAAGATAGGGGGCATGCTGTTTAAGGAGAGAGAGGGATGAGGCCAGGGAAGCCATCAAGCAGTTGGGAAAGCAGAGATTTTCAGCAAACAGCGTGAGAGGCAATGACACCAAATGTAAAACCATGACAGGCCTGTCATGGGAAGACTTTGACACCCTGCATCAATACCTGGTACAGTTTGTAAAGCCAACAGCACTATTCAAGTTGTCAACAGAAGACCAGCGCTCTTTATTACTTTGGTGAAACTGCGGCAGAACCCGTCAACTGATTTGATGTGTGGTATGTTGGACTTGGCACACACAACTTTTCTCAATATATTCTCCCGATGGCTGGATCTGATGTACGCTAAGATTTCGTATTTATTGCCTGGCCTGACAGAGAGTGCATCAGGAACACAGTACCGGCTGAAGTGCTTTTGCAGTACCCCAGACTGACTTCCATCATCGACTGCTTTGAGATTCCAATCACACACTCAAAAAAGCTGAAAACTAGGCAACATATTTTTCCTGTTAACACGCATGCTTGACATTTGACATTAAAACAGTGTACATACCCCCCACCCCCATGGACACCTATCAAGTGTATGAGAGTGCACAAACTACTTATCTTTTTGAGTAATACTGATGTGGCTAATTATGTCTTTCTATGAGGAAAGATACATGCACATAATTAGCATATTGGTATAATTAATGTCAGTATAATTTTTTTCTTTCCTCACAGAGCAATCACTTCCTCAAAATACAAAAGCTGGACAACCGTGAAGTATTTAATCGCATGTCACCCATCTGGTGCGATCACATATCTCTCCAAAGAGCATCAGACGTCCATATTGTGAGGAAGTCTGATTTCCTGTCTCAGAGGTACCACCATGCTGGAGATCAGGTAAGAATTCAACTTGAAATTTTGTTCATGTCTTATGTACACTGTTGAGATATTTTCATAAATCATTCTTATCTATGAGTTTCCCTCAACTGCGTTTTTTTTAAAACTCAAAGTACTACTTGAACACCTATAGTCCCCATGTTTGGGTCGACAGGATTAAGCGAAGTGGGTTCTATTCAGATTTTGTTTTTGATGGAATAGGTCAGTGTAGTTAGCAGCAGTATCCAGCTATTTACCTAGGCCAACAGTAGGGGGCAACATTACTATGCAATGGTGTCAACAGTATATTTGTGATGTTTATGACAGATTCTTGCAGACAGAGAGGCTTCACTTTGAAGGACGACTTCACTGTTCCAAGTGCACAACTCATCACTCCATCTTTCACGCGGGGGGGGGAAAACAACTGTCGGCAGAAGATGTGGCAAATGGAGAGTCAGCTCTCCATTACATGAATGCTTAAGGAAACATACATTAGATGTTTTTTTCTCTTTTTAATCTCCATAACCCAAAACATACACAAAGTGGCCATGAGGGGGCACGGTGGCTCAGTGGTACGGTGGGTCAGTGGTAGAGCTGTCGCCTCGCAGTCAGAAGGTCCTGAGTTCGATTCTCGCCTGGGACACTGTGGGCGCTGTGGTTGTGTTCCCCCCCATATCTTCAGTGCCTACTGCCCAGGTGGGGTATCTCGTCATAAGGGCCTTTCTGTCTGTGTGGAGTTTGCATGTTCTCCCCGTGCTCCCCCAGGGGGGTTCCTCCGTATATAACCCCCCCACTAAAAACATGCAGAAGATCAGATCGTCATCGTCATCCGACCAGTGACGACAACATCCGAAGTCGGTCCCCGGGCGCTGTACGAGAAAGCGACCACTGCTCCTGGCCTGCCCCAGGAGGAAAGGACAAAGCCAGGATGGGTTAAATGCAGAGGACAAATTTCACCGGCCACCGTCAGCATGTGTGTGTTGTGGCCCTCCGTGCATGTGTTGTAGTGTGTTGTGTGACAATAAAGACGGGCTGCCGTCTGAAATCGTTTTACACAAAGCATAGCCTACATGTTTCAGAATGACCTGAAAACATGACTGATGCTGTATAGGCTACAGTCATAAACTGATGGTGAACCGACAAATGTTATGGCATTCATAATAATCAATAAATATAATATATAAATATAAATAATACATGAAAATGTGTTTCATGTAAACATCCTAACTCAAATACATTTTGACCACAAACCAGTTAGCCTAGAGAAGCATGTATTACATTCCCCAATGATGATATTACACAACAGTATATCAGTAAATCATTGGCTAAATGCACAGATAAGGGGGTCAAATGTAAAAGTAACAGAATAGGTGTAACACAACAGATATTTGATATGTTTCCTGCAGAGAGAGTGAAGAGCCAGTAGCTCATTCTGAATGGCCCACTTCCTCTGCGCCTGGTCAAGAGCCTGTGCCATGAGAGACACAAGAGAGAAGAGGGCATGATTGACCGAATTGTACATGTCTGTGGGGCATTGATGAACATGTCTAGCAGCATTATGTACAACAATGAAGAGTCAATCTTAAAGTAAGGACCAATCTTCAGGGCAAAATGCATTTTCAACATACAATACTCCAACTGTTATAGTTACTTCAGCTTATGTTTAAGTAGACAACTTTTTTTGCACAACAAATAACTCACTTGCAACTCTGACTGTAGCATCATTTTACTTCAGCACTGCACCCTATGCCTGATGTTCCTCTACCTATGTCGCCTGACATGCCTCCATCTCTGCTGTCTGATGTGCTATTACCTGTGCTGCCACCACCTGGCCTCTGCTCTGCCTCCTTAACCCACTGATACCTGATGCAGCATTTGTGTGTATATCCCTCATTTGTGTGTGTATCCCTTAAAGGGATACACAGGGATACACACACAAATGCTGCATCAGGTATCAATGGGTTAACAGAAACATGCACATATGGTTTACATATTCAGTGATGCACTACTTTTTGAGTATACATATTGTTTAATTCCTAATACTATTGGTAACACTTTACATTAAGTTGCACGTAGGGCTGCAACTACCGATTATTTTCATTGTTGATGTTAATCTGTTGATAATTTTCTCGATGAATCGAGTATCTCGATTATCAAAATAGTTTGCCATCAATTTAATAGCTGACCAGTAATCGATTGACTACTCGTTGCAGCTCTAGTTGCATGTATTACAAGCAGGGCCGGTTCCAGAACAAGATGACTAGGGATGATGCATCCTAGATAGGAAGGGGTGCACATGCACGGGTCGACCTGGGTGGCCGGCAAAAAATTTGACATGTTATTTTACTAAAAATAATGCATTTTACCATCATTTCAAGTAGAATGATACCAGCCAAGCAAGAATATTTCAAGTGTTTCAAGTGCTTTACTGAAATATTTGGACCATATAATGATAATACAATTATCTCAACCTTAAAAGGTAGGTGCCAAAAAGCCATAAATTCACATCAAAGAACAAAGAAAAACAACAATTATAATTCAAGATCGTTAGGTTTTCTTCTATATCAGACACAGGTTTTTGTTCCTACCTGACATGTTTCGACGGCAATACTTCCGTCTTCATCAGAGGTGTCACTAGAATGTGTGTGACGTGTCTTAAACAGCTGATGTTGTTTATTTAGTGACACCTCTGATGAAGACTGAAGTATTGCCATCGAAACATGTCAGGTAGGAACAAAAACCTGTGTCTGATATAGAAGAAAACCTAACAATCTAAGTAAATTATAGACACTATGAACCTTTTTGGATTAATTATAATTCAAGTTTAAACAGTTAAGTGTGCAGCTGCAGCATTTATTAAAAAAAAATATATATATTTTTTTTACCACTCTTTTCAACTGAGCATGCAGACAACTAAAATAAGGGTGCAATGCGTGCTTTTGCACCCCTGTAAAACCGGGCCTGATTACAAAGGTACTAGTTAACACTGTAACACGATGTTAACCAACGTATAACTAATGTGGACTATATTTGGTAGTAATTGCCTGGCTTCTGTGTTTCTTTAAACATACTGAGACTGCACAATTTTGAATCTAAATAGATGTGTTGCATGTTGAAATGATTGACATTTCTATGACATGATTTAAAATATAAAATGTAACGTAGTCACAATTACTTTTCTGTTGCCATTTGTGAAATCTAACTACCTACCTGTACATCTTTTAGCTCCTGAAGTTTTGGACAAATGTGTTATGACCAAAACCTTTGCATCACACTGACAGCAGCACCGATGAACTCCTCATCTCTTGTGACCCTGAATATCAGGCAAGCCTGACGAGTCCATGTGAGATTGTGACGCAATTGTGTTTTTAACATTTTGGTTGTGAATTTATCAAATTATTTAAATTAATTATTATATTTGATCATATGTACCTCAGATATGTAATTGTCATCCCCTTGTACAAGAATACGGTTTATAAATCAGACACATACTCTCCATCGCTGACAAGACTCCAGCCCATGTCCTCCTGAGCAGAATCACCCCCACGCTTATGGAGGAGAACACACCAGAAAGTCAGTGTGTCTTCCGTACAAAACGGGGCACCACAGACATGATCATAGTGCTGAAGCAGTTATAGAGAGCAGAAGATGGGTCTCTACTGCACATCGCCTTCATAGACCCGGGGGGCACAGTGGACAGTGGTAGCGTTCTTGCCTCGCACTCTCGCCTCACAGCAAGAAGGTCCTGGGTTCGATTCCCGCCTGGGATGCTGTGGGGGTATGTCTCGCCATGTCTTCGGTGCCTGGTGCCTAGGTGGGCTATATACGTATCTCGTTGAAAGGGCCTTTCTGTGTGGAGTTTGCATATTATCCCTGTGCTCCCCTGGGGTTTCCTTCCAGCCCATGAAGGAGGACAAACCAGGGCTGCGTTCCAATACCCATACTTGTACTTCTTTCTTGTAGTATGTACTGCCGCTGCCCTCACAAAGTATGGATTGTAGTGTGCAGCATGCATGCAAAATGCATACTATTGGGACACACTACATCTGTCGTCACATGAGCTTCCTGAACTCCGACCTCTTGCTCACTTCCGCCGACGTCCGCAGCGCCACATTTTTTATTTTTTATTCAATAAACAAGTCTGGCAATAACAAACAGTACATTATACAAAAAAAACAGACTAAGCATTTACAAAATTGGAACAATCAAATAAACAAATTGCTGTTATATTGTAATGTATGTTGTTGTTTCTAATAAACTGATGTGATGATACTTACATGCAGTCTCATTCTTAACAGTATAATAACGTGCATATTTCTGTCAGTGTTTTTATCATAGTTATTGACGTGTTCACGGCGTCATGGAGGTGGGCATGGATTATACACGCAGCTCAGTCAGTGCAACGTAACTCCAGTAGGTGGCGGAAATGCACAAAAAGTTGTTTGCCAACCGCCATAAAACATTAGAAGACGAAGAACTTCCGCTGCGCAAAGGATTGTGGGGAAGTTTGGCTGGTGCAGCATGCATCGATCCATACTCCGAAATAGGAGCTGATGTAGTACAACATCCTGGTACTCTTGGCATACTGCATCTGACATACTATGTATTGGGACATACTAATTCTTTTTTTGCCTAAAAAAATAGTATGGAAGTATGGGTATTGGAACGGGGCCCTGGATGGGTCAAACATGGAGGACAAATTTCACAGCACCTCCAATTGCATGTGTGTGTGTGTACTGGCTGCCGTGCGCGTGTGTGTGTGTGCATGCGTGGTGTGTTGTCTGTGACGAAATAAAGACGTAAGACGGGGTTTGTCCGTCCGCTTTCTCTCTCTCTAGACCTAACCAAAGCCTTTGACATGGTGATTGTAACATCCTCATTCATGGGAAGCTAGAATGTAATGTGCTATATAGGACACTAGGGGTGTCACGATACACTCAGTTCACGATACGATACACGATATTGGGTTCACGATAACGATACGATATTTTAACAATATTTTTTTGCGATCGATTTGTAAGTTGAGGAGGCATCCTCCACTCTAATTTGAGTAATTTCACCATTTTCATCCTCCATGTCTGTAACGTCCCTCGTCTGTTCAAACAAAGCAATGAAAAGGAGAGCGAGCATGCAATCAGATGCAGATCAGTGCCACCATGTTCAGCTTCTTTTTCTCACGATATGAGATTTCATCCCAACGATACATATTGTCACGTTTTGATATCGGATGGGATGGGAATCGAGAACCGGTTCTTGTTGAGAACCGGGTCCCAGTGGATCAATTCCTTGGAATCGTTAGCCAAAATCCTTAACAATTCCACTATCGATTCCATGCGTGATGACGTCACATGCTGCGACACGCACGCAACGCAGCCTTGTTTTGTTTAGACCGCAGCCACCATGGCGTCTAGGCAGAAGCAAAACGATGACCACAGTGCCACTTGCAATGCTTGCAAAACCTCTATTTCATCAAAGGGGGGAAATACTAGCAATATGCAGAAACATTTGTCCACACAGCATGCAATAATTTTGGAGGAATGTCACGTTTCTGATGTGCTACGGAGTGACGATAACGTGGCTAACAGCAGCGCGGCTAACGTTAGCGCATTAGCGCTCCTCCAGACCCTGTCTATTGTGTGTTTATGTTTGTGCCATTTGTTTCATTGCGTAAACCAGATTTCACCAATACTCCATTTCCATCCATTTAATTTAGAGGGTGATGACGTTCAGAGTCAGACTGGTTCAGAGGCTGGTAGTCGCTCTGGGTCAGAGGCTGCAGCAAAGTACTTCTTGTGCACCTCTAGCCCCTCCACTCACCCAGGCAGAGAAGAGTAAAATGACCGAGGCGAGGGTAAACGAATGTCACCGAGCAGTGACTAAGTTTGTCTGACATGCCAGCTAAAGTAAAATGTCAAAGTTGCATGTTGTCATTCTAACCACTAGTTCTGTTTCATTCATTCCCACTATATATTTTCTATAGGGAGATGACAAAGATGCTCAACCCAAAATACAAACCCCCAAACAAAGCCAGTTTAACAGACACACTGATCCCTGCTTGGTATGGGATTGAAAAGAGCAATCTGATCTCAGAGCTGAATAATAATACATAATTATAATGATAATAATATAAAAGAAAATTAATGTTAATAAACCCGTTTGTACTCTTTTTTTTTTCCTTGCCCAATGAGAATCGATAAGAGAATCGATAAGGAATCGGATCGATAAGCAGAATCGAAAATGGAATCGGAATCGCTAAAATCTTATCAATTCCCATCCCTAGCGATATATTGTGGGACGATATATTGTGACATCCCTACAGGACACCGTAGTATAATAGTGTCAAGTCTCGCGAGAGTAAACGTGACTTTGTCTGACTTCAAGATGGCTGAATAAATAACAGTACTCCGTGAAGCTCGTGTGGATGTCATTTAATAAGTTGATAGTTTACAGTGTGCCAGAGGGCAAATACAACAGTGACGTCTGTGGGAAATCCTAGCACGCTTTGGCTGCCCACCCACATTCCTCACCGTCCTCTGCCAGCTCCATGAGGGTCACTTAGGAAAGGTCAACCTATAGCCGGCTCCCTGTCAGACAGCTTCCCCATCTCCAATGGTGTCAAGTAGGGATGTGTAGCCTACTCAGCCCAACATTGTTATCCATCTTCTTTAGCATGATGCTCAACAAAACCAAGGACAACACAGCAAATCTTCAATCTGCCTCGCAATCAGCCTGAAGAAAACAGGTGATGTACCAGCTTCCACCCTGATGAACCCCATAGTCCACTGCATATCACCATTGACTTCACGTACCTGACTGTCATGTCCAATGATGCCACAACTAGTAAAGAGTAAAGACCTAGACAACCACCTACCCAAAGCCAACATGCAACGCCTTCGAAGCTAAAGTTATTACAGAGTGGTTGTAGTCCACACCCTCCTACAGTATTATGGAGCAGAGACATCTGATACATGTGCGCCTGCTAGAGCACTTCCACCAACACACCATCCTCAAAATCAAGTCGCAGGAGTACATCTCCTACGAGGAGGTGCTAGAGAAAGCACATCTACCGAGCACTTCAAAGACCAGCTCAAGCAGGTGCTACTAGCTGGCATCCATCACCACTCGTGGCACCAAGAAGCGAGCGGCAGAAAAACAATCAAACACTGTCACCGATGCATCAATGCAGCCAGCCTGAAGTTTGAAGCTGAAAGACCAGCACCTGCTGAGGAGGACAAGAGGGAAAGACGCAAGGAGTGTGCAGTCCTTCAGACATCACCAGGGCTGCCCCCTGTCCCAAGTGCAGAAAGGTCTGTTATGTGTCACATGGATTGGGCTTCACAGCCACCTTTGAGCCCGCGGAAGATAGACTGACCATCCTCCCCTGATCCTCACAAGCAGTTGCAGTCCTGCAGTTGGGTTAATAAAACTCACGTTTAATTACAATGTATATCTTGTCCTTCTTAAATGGTTACATAATTAAGTACAATATTTACATTAAATCTTACACTGAATTTGACAGTAAAAAAAAATAATTATATACCGTAGCTCTATTTGTCTCTTCAACCCCGTTACCCTAGTCTCAACCCCGTCACGCACACCTATTTTTAGTGTTTATGTAGTAATGGTTTTTGAAGGGGGTTCAGGAAATTGACATCACCATGGTACAATGATCAGATCGTATGAAATGAGGGAGGTCCAGTCCAATCTGGTGAGGTTTGAATGTTTTATTGTGGCTGTTGCAGTTTGTTTTGCCTGTGGTTCTGCAACAGACACAAGAGAAAAGTATTACCATTTACATCAATTACACCTTATACAATAGATAACAAATATAGAAACAATTCGGCCTTTCCTATTCACATATTAATCCATACATATCATATATCACTACAGGTACCTGAGGACTCCAGAAACAACAGCATTCATATTGCAATATACATTTAACACCACCACCAAATAATCCACCATTTACTGTATTAAAGATAAATGCTACACTCACATTTGTCATCCACACACAGGTTCAACATGCTCCTGGTGCCAGCCAGCTGCATACTGAGCTGTGTTCTGCCAAAGGAGGGACAAACATTGCAGCAATCAAGCTCACACTGCACAGCTTGGAGGGTAGTGTGCTAAGTGTTGGTCATGTGTGTGTGTGTGGGGGGGGGGGGGGGGGTTGTGGGAAATAGAGTTCCTTTTGGGCAAATCCTTTTCTACAGTTTATTTGTATTTTATTTAATGAAAATTAATTTAATGTTTGTTGAACTCTGTCTGAAATGTTTAGAACAATCCGAATTTTGATTTTAGTCACACAAAAAAATCTGATGTTACCAGATCTTTGATTTTATTTTATTTTATTATGAGGTCCCTATCAATAACTTGCCCATTCCAGGCATTAGTATAGCAAAAGTGGGAGATTGTAGCCTATGTATTTTTTTTTATATGTGCAATTATTGAATTAGTGTGAGGGAGATAAGAGGAAAATGTTCATTTCATTACAAATATATTTCATAATCATATTCAAACAACTTCCAGAGTGTCCATAACGGGGTTGAGGAATAATAGTGCCATCATAAACACGGTTTCGTATTATGGGACAGTATGTTTTCATATTATGGGACAGTGCTAAAAGGCTTTGCTAATGAACAAAATGATCAACCTTGCAATAGAGAACCATTGTTTATTCTCTAGAATAGATTAGTGGTTACTAACAAATAGGCAGGCAAACAAAACTGACCACTTCAATTGGTTAATATTAATAGACTCAACGGAATCATCCTAACCCTAACCCCAACCCTAAACACAATCATCCCAGCCTGACCTTCAACTTAATCATCCTAACCTTAACCCCAACCCTCAACTTAATCATCCTAACCCTAACCCCAACCCTCAACTTCATCATCCTAACCCCAACCCTCAACTTCATCATCCTAACCCCAACCCTCAACTTCATCATCCTAACCCCAAACCTCAACTTAATCACCCCAGCCCCAACCCTCAACTTAAGCATCCTAACCCTAACCCCAACCATCAACATACTCATCCTAACCCTAACCCTCAACTTAATCATCCTAACCATAACCCCACCCCTCAACTTAATCATCCTAAACGTAACCCCAACTCTCAACTTAATCATCCTAACCCTAACCCCAACCGTCAACATACTCATCCTAACCCCAACCCTCAACTTAATCAAGCCAAACCCCACCCCTCAACTTAATCATTCTAACCCTAACCCCAACCCTCAACTTAACCATCCCAACCCAACCCCTCAACTTAATCATTCTAACCCTAACCCTCAACTTAACCATCCCAACCCAACCCCTCAACTTAATCATCCTAACCCTAACCCCACCCCTCAACTTAATCATCCTATATCTAACCCCAACCCTCAACTTAATCATCCTAACCCTAACCCTCAACTTAATCATCCTAAACCTAACCTACTGTTAACTCAACAACTAAGGGGGTTGTTGTGACAGTGAGGGAAGGCCGATTGTTGTTTGAATTGTTTACAGAGTTTTAAACATTAAATAAAACAGTTTAAATGAACATGGAGTCTTAATTTATAAAGATGAATAGGAAAAGTAAGATGTGCATGTCAGATTATATCAAAGTATTGTAGCGTTTCAGGTAATCCAAGTATTACCTGTAATGTGATGTGCAATAGAAGTGTCTAGATTGCACCTAGGAACTAATGTGTGTGGGTGTGTTCCTAGGGGGAAGGGGGTATATAGGACCAGCGGCCGGGGGCCGGGAGTCAGTCAGGCCATGTGGGCGAGCTGACCGGGTGGTTGCAGAGCTAGCAGCGAAGCTAGCTGCTAGGAGCTATATTGTGAAGACAAGAATAAAAAGCCTGTACCAACTTCAAGTCTCCAGTTCCTTGGACAAATACTCACTTCGTTACATTGGTGTCAGCAAGTAAAGCGGTAACGCCTCTGATTCGGCCGAGAGGGGAGAGGGTGAGAAGGAACGGCAAAAGAGACTGGGTCGTGCGGTTTTTGGGCTCTAGATCTAGCGCTAGTAAGTTAGCTACCAGGGGTGCTAACTGCTAACTGCTAGCTGCTAAGACCACGTGCGATGGTGCGCGGAGAATGGCCATCGGTGAACGGGAGGAAAGGGGAGCTGACGGCGGGGATCAGCTCGATGCTGGCGGGCATGGAGGCCCGTGTGTTGAGAGAGGTCGGACGGCTGGTGGAAGAGACTCCTGCCTGGGCAGTAGAGGTGATGCGGGCGCTGCGGGAAGTCATGCAGTGGGTGGACTTGATGAGCGCGGAGGTAATGCAGCAGGGAGAGCGGCCGGAGGAGCCACGGAAGAGACTGTGTTGGACCTGCGGTGAGCCGGGCCACGTGGCGAGGTGGTGCCGAGGCGGTCCCGGGAGACGGACCGGGTATGCGGGACAAGACATGGACAGCAGGGAGCCTGCTGGGCATGCGGCGAGATTGGACACCTGGCTAGAGAGTGTCAAAAGGCTGTCGGGGACCGGAGGGCAGCGGGAGAAGAGAGACGTGCAGGCGGCGGACAGGTGAGACTCTGCTGGACTTGCCAGTCGCGGGAGCACTTGGCCAGGGACTGCACTGAGAGTGGGGAGGCCGGAGGTGAGACACGGGCTGGGGAGAGTGTGAGCAGCCGGGGAGAAGAGAACGTTGTGACGGATAGGAGAACGGTGCTGCAGGGGAACAGCCAGAGGGAAGAGAGGGATATCGTCTGCAGCGTTGTTACAGTCGGGAGAGCGACGCTCGTGTCTCCGAGTGAGCGAGGGGGGTTACCGCCGGGGGAACCGGCCCAGCCTAACCGCTATACACCCCCTAACGTTGCACTGTGGAGAGCCGAGGGGAAGATCGACGCCGGTGGTGTTCGCTCTGCTGTCCTCAACCCTGGAGGAGGGGGACGGAAAAACGAGCGAGTGCGAGGCCGGGAGGACGACGCCAGGGTCATCTGGAGAGTCGACGGGCGCGAGTGGAGACCGGAGGACGAGGATGTCGATCCAGTGCTCGTTCGTGCATTTGGCTACTGGAACAAACAAAAGGGGGGACCGAAAAGAGTGCTTCAGGTGGGACAGAAGCTGGGAAAAGGGGGGGGTGGAAATGGGGTTTAAAAGAAAAGTTAAGGGAAATGTGGGTTGAATTTAAATGTGTGAAAAAGAAAGGAAATAATGGGAAAACTAGACATTATGGAGTGCCTAATGGGAAACTAGACATTATGGGGGTACCTAATGGAAAACTAGACATTACGGAGTACCTAATGAAAACTGGACATTATGACGGGGGTGCTGAAAAGAAAAGACTGTTTGTTGGGGAATTAGAATTTGATGTGGTGATGGGAAAATTGTTGTGTTGGGTGTGTTTTGGTACAGGGGGATGTGTGTGGGTTGTGCATGTCGCGTGGAAGCGACATTAAAGTTGGGTGGGGGAAATGTAGCGTTTCAGGTAATCCAAGTATTACCTGTAATGTGATGTGCAATAGAAGTGTCTAGATTGCACCTAGGAACTAATGTGTGTGGGTGTATTCCTAGGGGGAAGGGGGTATATAGGACCAGCGGCCGGGGCCGGGAGTCAGTCAGGCCATGTGGGCGAGCTGACCGGGTGGTTGCAGAGCTAGCAGCGAAGCTAGCTGCTAGGAGCTATATTGTGAAGACAAGAATAAAAAGCCTGTACCAACTTCAAGTCTCCAGTTCCTTGGAGAAGGGTCTAGCTGCAGACACAGGACAAACCTCCACCCTCCGTAACTGACAGGAAGTCACGTGACCTCAGCAGCGGAAGTTTGCGTTACCTCCAATCAGAGCCTCCAGTTCTCCAATGCCAAGCGCCAAAACTCCAGTAGGTGGCGGTAATGCACTTTTTTTTTTTTTTTTTTTTTTTCAAACAGACAAGTGTACATTAGAACAGACATGTGCTCATGTAACCGATGTGTTAATTAGTTTATATTTCACCAATAATCCTTTTTCATTTTTGTCACTGTTTTGTTGTTTTTCATATGTACACCGTTTCTATACTATTTATTTTGGGGACTTTTAGTTTGTGAACTGTGATTTTGTTATGTGACCCTTGACACTTTGGCGATGTCACTTCCTGTTTTGTTCCGGTCGGCTTTTCCTCAGACGGCTATAAGGCTTGCTGAGGACGGAGAGGTAAGGTTTTCCAAATGCTCCCGCGATTAGCATGCTAAAATGCAGTAGGAACATAAGACAAGGACACAAGCTTTCTTGTACAAGTCGTTAATGCTGTTGTTTATTATCACAGAGTTTATTTCACTGTGTGGACGTATGTTTTATTGTGTACAGCTCTGAAGTAATGTGCTAGCAGCTAGTTAACGATCTTAGCTAGGTTTGACTCAAAGCACATATGGTTTCTCATGCGGTTCGCTGCTGTCCCCTTTCTCCTTAAAGGTGTCTGAATGAGAGCCAGGTCGAGTTGCTGTACTCATAGTAATCTGTTTGCACACAGGTATGTGAGCTCCCCATGTCATTTTGTGTTGTTCATTTCGATTTTATTTTCATTTACTTGGTGTATATTTGTTTATTTATGTTCCTGTTCACAGTTTAAGCTACTTATAAAATATAAAATATTGCCGCTGGTGGGTGGGGGGAAAACATTCTATTGTAAATTGTAACTATACGATCATTGCCTAACCCTTGAAGACTAGCTTTAGTGATCTGCAGAGCAAAGCGATTTACCCAGTTAACCGCCTGGCCATTTGACGTTGACCATCAGTTTTTATGTTGGTCATAGGTAATTTTCTACTTAACACATTGAGTGCCAAGGACGTCTGTGGACGTCCTAAAAAAAAGTAACGAGGAGTGCCAAGGACGTCTGTGGACGTCCTAAAATCATAATTCATATTATTCCATAATTCTGCTGTTTAAGGTCGTACCTAGCCAGTGAGCATGAATCCCTTCAAGGGATCACACGGCGCCACCTTAAACATCGTCACAGGAGCTGCTCCACCCACCTCAGATCCTTTACTTTGTACAGGAGACAGCGGAGAAAGCCGTGGAAACCGATGCATGCTTTCTGCCAGAGCCGTATATATTGCTCTGTCTACAGCGGAGAGTGGGCTCGGCTGCATCCGCGCTCACAACTGAGCTCTTATGCTTCTATCTATCTCCACACGATTTCCTAGAAAGCCAGCATCCGAAGCCGAACGGCCAAGCCTTTTCGTTCAGTCGCGTTTGCCAGCGCGCATCATTTCCTTGATGGGCGCTGGGATCTGTCCGGGGCAAAAACGAGTCGAAAAAACAAACTCTGTGCGTGTGGGAGGAGCCCGCAGCTCAGAGGTGGAGAGGGGGGGGGGGGGGGGGGGGGAGGTGTGTGTGTCACACAGGCTGCACAGAAACCACACCACACGCCACCACATCAGAAAACACCAGCCAGAGTCAGTGAATGTGCTCGAAATTAGAGTGCAAAAGGTATTCATAAAAGGGACTATATCTTGGAAAGTAAAAAAAAACGACAGAAAACCCTTGAAAGTGCACTTTTTTGAGAGGCTGTCATTTCATAAAGGAACTGTCTAGAAACAAAATTTCTTCTTTGGAAGAAGCAGGAGTGTTCAATGTTTCATTAAAGTCCAGCCCCGTTAATATAGCCATAATAGAAAAAATTCTATAGCTGTTTTCAACTGAATGGAAGTGAATCTGGCACAGGCTCCAGACAATTTTACTGAAGCGCTGTGGCACTCAATGTGTTAAGCTTGATGTCTTGGTCTGCAGTAGTTGTCCAGTTGCCAGAGGATAGGGTGACCAAAAATATCTTTAATTGGGACAGAGCACACAGTTATCCCTGGTCAAGAAAGGTGTCTGCAATATTTTCATTTTGTGATTTACATGTGATTTTATGAATAGGCTACTCTACAGTGTAATGTAAGTACATTCAAACAACTGTTTCAGATCCAAAAGGAACAATGGATGGAGGAGATTTGGAAGAAACCAAAGCTCAGAAATGATGTCCAAATTGACTGAGTGACTGTAAAATCTGTATATAATCAGAATCAGAATGACTTTAATGATCCCCGAGGGGAAATTGGGACAAGTTACAGTAGCTCGCTCACAGAACACACATAGCATAAAATAAACAGTAGTAAATGCAATGCAAATGCAATATTAAGCAATAAGCAGAAAAACACAACATAGCATAGAATAACTAGTAAATGCGCTAGAAGCAAAAAATAAGTAGAATGTCTAAGTAGCAAAATAGAAAATACGTCGAGTAAGTATACATTCCGTGTCAATTATCATTATTGCACCCTGGACTATATTAAGTCGGCTTGCCCTATACGTTACACGTGGCTCAGCCAGGCACAGTTAACCTATCGGCTGGCTCAGTCTCAGGGAGACTGAGCGTCTCCGAGGTGCTCTTTTAAGAGAGGCATTAAATAGACCAATGGTCACAGGCAGGAATGATTTCCTGTGCCTCTCCGTATTGCATCTAGGTGGAATCAGTCTCTCACTGAATGTACTCCTGTGTTTAACTAGCATGTCGTGGAGTGGGTGCGAGTCATTGTTCATGATGGAGCGTAGCCTGGACAACGTTCTCTTAATAACAATGTAGCATGGCAATAATGAAAATAAGTAGGTTAATGAGTGTGTGTGTGTGTGTGTGTGTGTGTGTGTGTGTGTGTGTGTGTGTGAGAGAGAAATAGAAATGCATCGTGGATCCTCTGGCCGGGCCCACGGAGCTGATGGAGCATCAGCATCAGCGGCATCTGAACAGTCCCGTGGATCCTCTGGCTGGGCCCACGGGGCCGGTGATGCGGTTCGGGAGAGAGATGAGCCGCAGACAGCAGCGCTTGATCGTCAGCTACGGGGAGTGACCCTGATGCATCCATCCATAATAAAGGAAGGAAATGGAGTCGGTTTACAGATCACCAAATACACACCTTTACAGTTTGGTTGTCCTCTGTGCCCAAAGTTCCGAACCACACGTAAACAAACAATAGCCTACAGCGTCACCTGGATAACCACACAGAAATATTTGTGTGTAGTGGTGGTGTTTCTTTTAAACCCACCCCCCCCCCCACCCCCATTGACTAACTGCCATGTATTCTTTATTGATGTTCTGAAATGTGAACTTTTTTAAACACTTAACTGTCGTTTTTGTAGGTGTCATTCAACCCAAAAATTCTGACAAGAGGATGCAATAGGTGTCATTTTGTGATTGTGTGTGTGTGTGTGTCTATATATAGCCTAGATATAGATATATATAGATACCAGTATTTAAATTGATTAAGGTGCTATGGGTAACATGTATGTAAAGGTGTGTGAGTAAATTTTCCTATTATATAGCCTATGTGTTATTGTGATTTAGTCATTTTCATTGGATACTATAATTTTTTATTGAGTAATTAAAAAAAAATTGAAGGGTCCAATATGAATGTTCTGTATACATGTTTTGGACAGGGCGATGTGTAGTTGTGTCTGTCTCCATGGCGACCAATCATTCTGACTGTCACTTCTAGTTATATATCTTTACTTTAGAAATGCTATCCATAGCACATTTACTTGCTAACTTCTTAGTTTTATATATGTATAAAGCCTTTTAAATCCGTGTTACTTCAAAACAAGAAGAACTGCCGATGTCATGTAGGCTACTTCATTGGCAAAGTTGCATTTATATGTTCGTTGTCTGTTTAACTTCAATATGTCAATAAACATTAAAAAAAAATATGAACTTCCGCTGCCGAGGTGAGGTATGTCAATAAAGATAAAAAAAAACATGAACTTCCCCTGCGGAGGTCACGTGACTTTAAAAAAGACGAACTTCCACTGCGGAGGTCACGTGACTTTAAAAAAGACGAACTTCTGCTGCCGAGGTGTGTCAATAAAGATAAAAAAAAAAAAACATGAACTTCCGCTGCTGAGGTCACGTGACTTCCTGTCAGTTACGGAGGGTGGAGGTTTCTCCTGTGTCTGCATCCAGGTACTCTTGGTTCCTTGGACAAATACTCACTTCGTTACAGTATGAATTAAATTGTGCAGTAAATGCTTACACTAGCCTAAATTCATCATAAGGCATCTGTCCCATAATACGAAACATTTTGTCCCATAATACGAAACATTACAGAAAAAAGGGATTTTTGGTCAGTTCACACAAAAGAGGATGCCACGCCTCCTTGGAATATAATGTAACCTTCATTCCACCTCAGAAGGTTAGGTAACATCTTGACTATTACAGAAATGTATCATGTGTTGGGCTATTTTTTTTAATTGATGGCAAGAAAAGCTTCCAAAAGGCGAAAAGTCAAAAAGTGTCCCATAATACCTCCATTCACCCAATATGTCCTTAATGTTGTGGGGTGTTAAGAAAACTAATACATTTGGGAAAAAATAATATCTAATGATAATAATCCAAATCGTAGGCTACCCGTCTCGTACGTGGGATGACTATTGGACATTTTTTGTGTGTGCTGTTGCTAAGGAGACACGTCACTTGGCAACGCGGTAGGTCAAACCTCAAACAAAATAGGCTACTTACAAATCAAAGCAGCAGCTGGCTGTCTTAACTGGATTTTCCGTGTGGTCGTGCGCATGCTAGACGTTAAAACTTAGGCTATCACATAATATGTCAGTAAAAATATAACATTTAAAGGCGTTGTTTCGGGGCTGAAGGAGAGAAAGAGTCCTTGACGGTCTGGCGATAATAGCCTCGCCGTGGTCGCACTCGCAGTGAGTTTTTAACTTTGTATGTTCAGATTCAGAATAGTCTTAAAACACTTTTACAGGTAGGCCTAAACATCTTCATCCTACTATGATTCGTAGTAGGTGAGACGCACGTTTCATCACGGATTTTGCCAGCCTCAATGGACAAAGCCTGTCAGCTGCTGCTGCCCTACAGAAACACTACAGCCACCAAAGAGAAGAAAAACAATCCAAGAAAGAAGACCGCTGGCTCCAAGAAAAAGAGACATTCTATCGCTGCTCAAAACTCAGAAGCTACAGGTAACGTGTGGAAACATTTGACTCGTTAGCCTATATAAAATGCAGCCCGTGCCCCAGTAAAGGGAATGTAATAAACCTGTTGTTGGGTTAACCTGCATGATCTTGATGTTTATTTAGCTATAGGCTATCGACTCAAGCCATAATAACTTGATATGATAGCGGCTGATATATAGCCTAGACCAGTGTTGGGTGTAAGTAACTCATTACAAAAGTAATGTAATATATTACTTTTAGCAGTAACTCAGTAATATAACTTATTACTTATAGGATTTCAGTAATATTATACCAGTTACTTTGTCAAGTAACTCAAGTTACAATTGAGTATTTTTTTTTTTTTAATCAAAGCACATAGCCTATTTAAATAAAGATACAATCATTTCCTAATCAAACTGTCTGTTTTTATGCAAATAACCACTACAGATGACAATAACAAAGGAAAAGAATAACATTTAGAATTTGGGGTTGTTTACACTGACTTCAAGGCGGTTGACATTATTTTTTCGGATGGTTCCGGGGCAGCGATGTCATTCTGCTGCTGCTGTTGTTTTGGTGAAAGTAGCCTAATGCAAAAGTAGTGTAATAAGTAACAAGTTACTCTACACAGACAGTAATATTGTAAAGTAACTTATTACTTTCAAATGAAGGTAACTAGTAATAGTAGTATTACATTTTGAAAGTAACTTGCCCAACACTGGCCTAGACATTGGCTGTGAAATTTGCTGTAGCCTATCCAATCCACACAAAAGACCGAAGCACCTATTTGGCAGGATTTGGAAATATGAAAACGCCTTGCATTACGATTTTCACGCGGACAAGCCCGTCTTTATTGTCACACGATTACAATCAACACATGCACGGAGGGCCACAACACACACATGCTGACGGTGGCCGGTGAAATTTGTCCTCTGCATTTAACCCATCCTGGCTTTGTCCTTTCCTCCGGGGGGCAGGCCAGGAGCAGTGGTCGCTTTTTCTCGTACAGCGCCCGGGGACCGACTTCGGATGTTGTCGTCACTGGTCGGATGACGATGACGATCTGATCTTCTGCATGTTTTTAATGGGGGGGGGGGGGGGGGTTATATACGGAGGAACCCCCCTGGGGGAGCACGGGGAGAACATGCAAACTCCACACAGACAGAAAGGCCCTTACGACGAGATACCCCACCTGGGCAGTAGGCACTGAAGATATGGGGGGGAACACAACCACAGCGCCCACAGTGTCCCAGGCGAGAATCGAACTCAGGACCTTCTGACTGCGAGGCGACAGCTCTACCACTGACCCACCGTGCCTCCATTAGCATATTCTAAAAAAAAAAGGGGGGGGGGGAGTGAATTGGGAAATTAAATAATTTGACCACCAATTTATCAACAGCAGCTTTTCAAGCATGATATCACATGGAATATTAATTTAAAATGGAACCGCTGCCAAAAGACAATGCAGAAGGTAGCCTATAGGCCTACATTCATCCACCAATTTTACCCCTTTTGGAACTGTTATAAAATAGTTCCGAAAGAAAGGGGCTACCAATCGCCACACATAGGCTACTAAACAGAAGTAAAGCCGTAAAACAATATGTTCACAATATGGTATAGATTTTGACATCAAATATAATGCAAAAAAGAGTAATAGGCTACTATGATTGTCAGAAGTAGGGAGGACAGAAAACTAGTCTTTCCTGACTTCATGCTGTCTCGTGTCTCTCTTAAAGAATGTAATGAGGCTAAATACTTAGGCCATTACATTACATAGCCAACAACCTATTTGATGATAGGGATATGTCCAGACAGTGTCGTAAGATGTAGCCTACGCACAAGCGAACATGTTGATTCGTAAAATTCAATTTCTGTTCTGTGGTGGTGAAGATTGCTCTTTTTAAAGCGTATACTGTCTGTACCCCGCTGTATACTGCCCACTTGTGGCAGAACTACAGAAAAGGCAACATGCGGAGAGACTTACAGTGGCCTATAATGACAGCATGAGGCTGCTGCTCAAAGCCCCAAGAAGCTGTAGTGCCAGTCAAATGTTTGTTAACATCAATGTGCCCACCTGCTCAGCTGTAATACAAAACCTCATTTACAGATGTATGTGCAGGTTAACAGAGAAAGTTATAAAAAGTTTGCACACTGCAAGGGCTCCAGTTAAGGTTTTTTATTGCAACACCAGTGGGTAACGTTTCGGGCAGCACCCTGCCCTTCTTCAGACAGTTTGACAACGGAGAAACGCCATCTTAAATACCCACCTGACTCAGTCACATGACCAAGTGATCAAGTGAACATCAAAAAATATATCAAGTTAAAATATATACAAATAAATCTAAACACAGAGGTTAAAAAACTGCATTTTACCCTGTATGTAAAATGACCATGGTGGAACAACTGTAATACCTGTGCTTTTATAATCTGTTTCTCTATGTATCTCTATTTTTTTATATATATATATATATATATATATATATATATATATATATATATATATATATATATATATATATATATTTCTATACTGTGTTTGGTGTTTGTTGTTCTATGGACCCCCCTGAGCTGTGTCCTGAATAAAGTTTGAATTTAATTGAATTGAATAGAGTGACACCTCCCATGCCTCCTCACACCATACACTAACTAATTATTGAACTTATTTTCTGACATTCATTTGGATACTCAATGTTGTAATGCAATACGTCAGTTCAAAATAGTAGTTCCTGTTCCTGGTTGAGTCTGTATCCTCGACCTGATAGCACAGTATGGTACAGCGCGGCTGGCGGCTAATGTTTAGGTGTGAGAGGATCATCTGCAGGGTGAATAGAGATGACAGGTGTGAGAGGATCATCTGCAGGGTGAATAATAGAGATGACAGGTGTGAGAGGATCATCTGCAGGGTGAATAGAGATGACAGGTGAGAGAGGATCATCTGCAGGGTGAATAGAGATGACAGGTGAGAGAGGATCATCTGCAGGGTGAATAATAGAGATGACAGGTGTGAGAGGATCATCTGCAGGGTGAATAATAGAGATGACAGGTGTGAGAGGATCATCTGCAGGGTGAATAATAGAGATGACAGGTGAGAGAGGGTCATCTGCAGGGTGAATAATAGAGATGACAGGTGAGAGAGGATCATCTGCAGGGTGAATAATAGAGATGACAGGTGAGAGAGGATCATCTGCAGGGTGAATAATAGAGATGACAGGTGAGAGAGGATCATCTCCATGAGAGGCTCCATCTGGGCCCTTCTTGAACAAACTTCTTTCTCTCTCTCTAATAAAAAAATAATAAAAAAATAAGTTACTTACTTACTAACTTAACTTTACCAGTATTCATGTGCTCCATAGTTGATTGCTCTATTGCTGACAAAAATGTGTTATTGTAAGTCGCTTTGGATAAAAGCGTCTGCCAAATGACGTAATGTAAATGTAATGTACTCTGCAGGGGTGAATAGAGATGACAGGCCTCCGGTGTCACTTCTCTTCACACAGGCCATTACACTTCATTACTGCGGACCAAGCCATTAGCCAAACCTACTTCAAACCTCCTCCTCCACAGGGACTGATTAGTAACCCGAACCCCCAACCTGTGTGTGTGTGTGTGTGTGTGTGTGTACATCTCCATTCTGCCTGTATGTTTATGTCCCGTGTGCTCTGCTCCCACAGAGAATCCTCAGAGTGTGTCTCTGCCCCCCGACACCTCTCCTGTGCCCCTGCAGGCCGCGTCGTGTCAGGCCGTGCTCAGAGGTCCCCTGCCTAAACTCGGCACTTGTAGCGGGAAGGATGGAGAGAAGGCGGCGGGCGGCGGCCGGAATGGCAAGACGAGGCAGCCCGAGGGTTCGAATCCCGGGACAGATGAGACGGGCGGCGGTGGGGACAGTGCCCGTGCCCGGGAGAGCCTGAGGTGGGACCAGTCTATGGGTGGGACAGGGGTAGGGGTATAGGCAATATGGCCCTAAAATAATATCAGAATATTTCCGGGTATGCATTAACACATTGACTGCCAGCCGTTTTTTTCTTGCTGTAGGTAGCTTCTGCCAAGCCGTTTTTTGAGGATTGTGGCTCATTTTACAAGAGCCGAGGATTATTTTCTGCTTGGAGTTTGTGAACATACAATATCTCAAAAGTACTAATAGAATGTGTACTTTCTCTGTCTAAAAGAGTTAGTTTGTAGAGTTAGTAGTTATGTAAGCATTAGCAGTTGAATACAGCATGGTTTTAGCGTCAGAAAAAATATTCAGAGATAAACGGCTTTTTGTGAAATTCGATAGAACTGTCACTTTAACCATTCATTTTTGGCTCTCTCTCTCTCTCTCTCTCCCTCCCCCTCTCGCTCTCTCTCTCTCTCTCTCTCTCTCCCTTCCCCTCGCTCTCCCTCCCTCTCTCTCTCTCTCTCTCTCTCTCTCTCCCTCCCTCTCGCTCTCCCTCCCTCTCTCTCTCTCTCCCTCCCTCTCGGGAGGGAGACGCACTAGGTTTAATCCTAGTGAGAGGGGGAGAGGGAGAGAGAGAGAGAGAGAGAGAGAGAGGGAGGGAGGGAGAGAGAGAGAGCGAGAGAGAGAGAGAGAGAGAGGGAGAGAGCGAGAGGGAGAGTTGCTTCAACTCCTCCCTCCGTGGGCGTTCTTCTTGGCTGCAGCGGCCGTCACAGTCTCAGTGCTTTGCTGCTCTCCTGTGCCTGTCTGCACGGCCGCTGTTTGAGGAAGTCGGCATGGACTCGCTCGCTTCTTGGAGTTTTGGTTGAGAGAAGCTTTTGCGATTCTGGTCATATTTATGCTGCGTGTTTCAAAGTGTGTTCCAACTGTAATCTATTATGTAAATTTGCAATCCCGCATCGCCAGCAATCAGCGCGAAAAAGAAAGCGTTTTCCCCCATCCATTTTCATGAGAATGGCTGGGGTGAGAATGGCGTGACAAGTTAAAAAAATGCTTGCCTTCCTCTAGTCAGGAGAGCACTGTTGGCACTTAGTGGGTCGGTGGAATGGGTTGTAAACGTTCGGTGGCTCCAATAATTATATAAGAGATGTAAAAGGGTTAGATGCACATCCCACGGTCAAAAAAAAAAAAAAAAAAATTTTGACGACTCAACTCGTCGTTGGCAGTGAACAGCTGGATTGTGTTTGACGACTCAACTCGTTCTTGGCAATTAACGTGTTAATAATATTCTTGACGATATGACAGAATTCTGAAAAATATTTTATTATTAATTTCAAGAACATCCAATTGCAACAAAATAAGTGTTATAGTTTTATATGTCAGCATAAACGTAACAGTAGCGTGGTTGCCTGCTCTTTTGTAACCCAACCACTTTGCACTCCTGAAGTCACTCCCGTTTCTGAAATTAACTTCTCCACCATGGAGCTGCTTTCATGCTGTCAGCTTGTGGTTGCTGTGCGTACGTCAAACCGTTGCGCAGCGTGAAGCCCGATTTATGGTTTGTCGCGTTTTTGAGGATATGAATATGAATTGTAACGATATATCGATAACGATATGATATGGCACACCCCTAGATGGGACGGGGTTCTGGAGGATCCTCGGGCCGAGGAGGAGAGGCTGGAGCTGTACAGGGCAAACAGACGGCAACGCTACCGGCTGGCCCAGCGACAGTCGGCTGTGTCAGAGGAGGCCCGGGCAGGCGAGGAGACGGCTTTGCCTGACCAGTAGCACCATCTACTCGTCTGTATGGATCAGCAGACTGGGACCTGACTGGATGAATGTTTTGATCGACCATGGGCCAGGAAGAATCACATCATGGACTAGAGCAGCTTGGTTCTCAAATTTTGTCACGTCAAGGACCCCAAATTAGACCACAGACCCCCATTTTATAAGATTTTGTGACAGGGTCCACATCTGATAAGATTTTTGCTTTTAGATGTTTTATTACAGAACGTGTATGAAATGCATGACCAAAATAGTCATACATTCTGTGTTACTATGTTACTATGGATGGAATTCTTGTGACAATAAATTATTTCCCATTTTGCTGGGGACCCCCTGAAACCCCCTCAAGGACCGGGGGTTTGAGAACCACTGGACTAGAGACAGCAGAAGAAGATAGCAGAAGAAACCACTATAGCCATATCATTTTACAATAAATATTGTAATGATTTTCATCTCAGGATTTAAGTTTCAGATGTTTATTTGTTGATGTGTGAGCCAAGACAAATATGGCCATGGCAAAGAAGTAGTATAAACTATAAAGTTACAACATACATATATGGCATAATATACACTATAGGGCAGAGGTTCTCAAATGTTTTTCAGCCAAGGACCCCTTATAAGATAGAAAATATACCGGGGACCCCATCATTCTGATTTGTGATTTTGGGCTCAGCTTGTTTCCACGCTAATGTGCTTGACATTTCAATTGATAGGTTTGTCAGATTAGAATGTAATCCATGAACCATTTTAGATTTAAAGCATAACATTATTTTCGTTGAACTATGAAGCTTTTGCACGCAGCTTTTTCCCCTGAAAACCTTTCGCGGACCCCCTGGCAAAGTGCCATGGACCCCTGGGGGTCCCCGGACCCCCATTTGAGAACCACTGCTATAGGGGCTGCTGTTGATGACAGTGGATTGGCTGCCAATGAGGAGCAGTAGGTAGTGGCATGAGGCCCATTAGTTATTGTTATTCACCCTGAAGAGAAAACGCTTATTATTGTGCTTGCTGCTAGGCAAGCACAATCCTTGGAATCTCTCATACTTACTATTATATTTTCTCGTACCCAAAAGTTGTGTTCACCATTTCTCCTACAGTTTTCACACTACGTAGGCATGTGAGACATCAAAACGTGCGGCTTAGCAGCCGAAAACACCTTAGCAACCAGTTAGTACACCATTGCAACCGTCTATCGTCTATAGAGATGTCCTAGCTACACATTTCCGATTGGGGCTGTATTTATACTGGATGGAAGGGCAGGGGGCGAGGGGCAGGGGCGTTGCAAGGGGGCGGGGCGTCGCGAGGGCAGCAAGCACGATTAGGCCTCCATTTTCTTTAGGAAATGTAGCCCGTTCTCGTTATTATTATTATTCTCTCAGATGTGAAATGCATGCTGCCAAGCCCGAGTCCACTAAACCTCTTGACTGCAGGTTGTGTTGTCCGTGGACAAGGACGGGCTGAACGGGCCCGCCTCCTGCTGAACGGGCTCGCCTCCCTCTGAATGGGCCTGTTTAAAACTTAATAGAGGTTTTGCATAGTTTGTCTTTCACCTCTGAATTATGTAGTACTTAAAAGCCTCAACGTTGATCGTGCATGAATGAAACCCAATCAGGATACCACTGAAGTCCCCCCGCCCCCCCACCACCACCACAGTTTTGTGCTGGGGGGGCAAAAATAGCGCTTACTGAGAGCTTTAACATGCAGTTTAGCTATGCAGTTTAGTGCTTTATTCTTTTGAGTTATTTTACAACAAGAATACAACAAGAAGCTGAAACCATGGTGGGGGGAAACAAAAACAAATGTGACTATCCTATAGGACAAATCAGCGTGACATCCAGTGTTGGGCAAGTTACTTTCAAAATGTAATATACTACATATTACTAGTTACTTTCATTTGAAAGTAATAAGTTACTTTACAATATTACTGTCTGTGTAGAGTAACCTGTTACTTTTTACACTACTTTTGCATTACGTTCACTGTAATAACAGCAGTAGCAGAATGACATCACCGCCCTGGAACCATCCCGAGAAATAATTTCAACCGTCTTGAAGTCAGTGTAAACAATCCAAAATTCTAAATGTTATCCTTTTCCTTTGTTATTGTCATCTATATGGTTATTTGCATAAAAACACACAGTTTGATTAGGAAAGGATTTAAATATGTGCTTTGATTTAAAATATAATAACTAAATTTGTAACTTGAGTTACCTGACAAAGTAACTGGTATAATATTACTGAAATCCTAGAAGTAATAAGTTATATTACTGAGTTACTGCTAAAAGTAATATATTACATGTAATATGTTACTTTTGTAATGAGTTACCCCCAACACTGGTGATGTCACAACCACCCAGAAATGCGGAACCCCACAGCAGTTAACTAGTATGAGTCATTCCAATCAAATGTTAATATCTCAAAAACTATAACATGACATCGCTTATATTTTGACATTCTGAGTGAGAGCAGAAGTAGCTCAAGACTGTATAATATATGCACGTCGTGTTAAAGTTGTGAACTGTTGCAGTTTTTTAAATGTAAACAGGGACAGCCGGCTAGTCAGACGCTCAAACTCAGGCTTCATAGGGGTCCCATTGCCACCAAAATGCTGCTCAGCTGATCCCTCGTGTATGTTCACTTTGTCTAATAAACTTGGCTTAAAAAAGAAAAAGAAAACAGTAGTTAGGCCTACATCATGAAGAGGACAGACATCCTATGCTATATGCAGTGAACACTCTACTGAATGGCAGCCAAAAGTGTGTGTTTGGTTATTATTTTTAAAGCCGAGCTGAACCCAAAAATTACTTTTTTCTTTCAAATACCTGGGTATTCAGTGCACCTATTTAATAATGTATGCTAAAAAAAAATCACAAAAATCGAATTTCTTTAGTTTTTCACACTTTCACATCAAAAGTTCATTTTTCAAGATTTCATTCATAACAGTAATGTACAGTTTGCTGACGTCACATAGTACTATCAAATTTCTACCCCATTTCAACCAATCATATCACAACATGGCAGCTGTCAATCAAATCTTCATTTCAGGATAATTTTCTCTTCCAAATGAAGGAGAAAATGGCGCCTAGTGCCTGTCATCTGGCAGAATTTCTAGCTCATAAACTAACTACTAACTTGGCCAATTGTATGTAACATACAAAATAAAGCAAACGGTAATGTATAAGAATGCAAAGAAATGTAACTGGCTCATTAAACTCGCAATGAGTTTAGGCTGGATGTTGATAGTGGTAATTAACACATGAATTACGGTATTAATTAATGCTAGGTGTTGACGAGGAATTCATTCATGATGACATAGGCACAGCCTACTTAATAGTAATTCATATGACTCAGTCTGTTCATCAAACATACCTTTCATTAGTTGATGATGCGGTAAGCATCAATTAATGCCGTAATTCATCATGAGTCATACATGAGTTAACCATAAATTAATGCACGTGTGCACCAGTATTTTTGTTTTACCCTTATTTATACAGGGGGAGTCACTGAGAGCAATGCTCTCTTTTTCAGGAGTGCCCTGTTCACCTTCACACCTGGAAAGCTGACCAGTACAACCACAGTCTGATCTGCTGGCCACTGATCAGCTCCACTGGAGCGGTTGGGGTTAAGGGCCTTGCTCAAGGGCACCTCATCAGTGGTGGTAATGAGGGAGGGGCAAGCGCTGCCTTTTCACTTTCCCCACGCAGATTTATCCTGCCGGTCCTGGGGATTGAACCGACAACCTTCCAGTCACAAGCTCGCTTCTCTAAGCTTTAAGCCACCACTGCCCAAAGTTGGTCTTGTAAAGTGTTACCAAATAAGGTCATATGCCAAATAAAGAAGAGAGCAGAGAGGACAAGTTGTAAGGTGTCTTTGTGTAATTACCGAATATATTACACAATAGATTTAAAAAAGAGGTGCCGATTATTTCTGCTTTGTGATTTGATGCAACCTTTACCGCTGCTGGAACATAGATGGCAGAAACGTCACGCTCCCTGAGTGAAGCAGCTGGCTCCCAAACGGACAAACCAATGAATGAAAACAAGGTCTTGTTGTGCCTGAGAACTTTATGCATGAAACATGTGAAACATAAAACAGAATTTTTGAAATGGCAAGTACATCCAATGTTATTTCTCCCCCTTGGCATCAGGGTTCATGTGATATGAAAGTTGTTTCTTACAAGATGATTGATCTTCATATCAAAACTACATAAATTATGAATTCCTTGGCCCAAAAAGTCCCAGAAACCATGTAGGCCTACTTTGCAGCAGGTCATTTCCAACACAGCCGATGGGAGCCATTTTGGATTTAGGGGTCTAAAAATATTGCCCACATTTTTACGAGGGGGATGGGTACTCAATTTGTTTTTTAACCTTCATAGATCTATGACAAATCCACTGAGATATTAACTAAGCTTTCCACAGTCACGGAATTGCTGGAGATGACCCAACTATAGCCTATTTCCCTCTGTTTTTTTTAATGGGCAATGACAAATTCTCCCAAGTCTATCTTTGATATTAAAGCTGTTACTCTTCTTTCCTCAATGTTTGATAATTATTTATTTTAATTATTTATTTATTTAATAAAACATTTAGGTACTGAGTAAGAAACATGTTCGCTAAGGTTTAGGTTCAAAACTGTTCATCATAAACATACAGCTGTAATGTAGATGCAATGCTCAGAGAGATGTGATATTACAGGAGATATGGAGGCTGTGAATGCTGGACTGATATATTGCTTTGCCAAAATAATGGGCCAATATATTGGCATTTAAATAAAAAGAAATGATACAGAGGATTCAGGAGTGGAGGTTGGTAAAGCCTGCAATTAAACCCTTCCATACTCTACCATTAGTTACCGTTTAGTCAAGATAAGAATTACATTCATAAAAAAGTGATAGGCAACTTTGCCCTACTCAGGAGCCACATTAGAAAAAAAATCTTTGCAAGAGCCACCATCTAAAAAAAGATCCCTTCCATTTATTTTCTTTTTTAGATTTGGATTTATTTAGTTAGTTAGTTAGTTATTTTTTACTTGGACTTAAAAGAGCAACAACTACCCATAAAGGAGCCACATGTGGCTCTATAGAGCCATGGGTTTAGTATCACTGGTGGTACATGCTGTTTTGTTTGTTTGTTTTTGTTTTTTACATATTACATACAGAATATCAGCACAAAATATCAGTTAGAGGCAGAGTGAATTTAAAAATATCAGAATTTACATTGCCTTCAAAAACCCATATCAGTCGAACTCTAGTACAGTAAAGTGAGGCATGCTGTTGATGAAAATAAGAGGTGTTGAGAAGAAAGAGACAAGAGAGGGGACCTATAAAGGTAACTGATGAGGTGTGACCCACATGGAAAGAATCTATATGAACATATATGCAACTATATGCAACCTACAGTATATGCAACCTATATGCAGCATATATGAGCATATAGGCCATATATATGCCGCATATAGGTTGCATATAGGCCAGATTTAGGTGCATATATGCGCATATAGGCCACATTTATGCCGCATATAGGTTGCATATAGGCCAGATTCAGGTGCATATAAGTGCATATACCGGGCATATAGGTCTCCTATAGCTTCTTTATATCCACATATAGGTACTATATGTGCACATACAGGGCATATATGTCTCCTATATAGCTTCTTTATATACACATAAAGGCCCTATATGTTCATAATACAGGTCATATAGGTCTCACTTCTTTATATCCACATATAGGCCATATATGTACACAATACAAGGTATATGCCTCCTATATAGGTCATTTACAAATCTGTTTGTATACACTGTGTCATAATCCATATATACCCAGCGAGCACAAAACGTTTTTTCAACGTTGATTTTTAGTTTAAATCTGGGTGATATTGGGTTTGAACGTCTAAGACCTAATTTCACCCTCTTTTCAACCGGCTAAAATGCGGTTACAACGTAAACGTGTAAAAAAACACAATTTGGTTCATCATATTGTTAAAACATTTGTTGTAGTTTGGAATAGAGACAATATTGATAGTGTGTGAATTGGCATTTTATTGTCTTTTATTGTGTAACTGAGAGTTGAAATCTGGTCTACACGAAAACTACATTTCAACGCATTTTATGTCACATGAAATATCATAAATATGGGACTATAGGCTATGTGGTGCCAGCAAAAAGCTTCCAGGACACAACTATGGTTAATAGTTTAGCGCAATACTATAAAATAATGAATTCAGTTCCTGCAGCAACGCGCATGCGCAAGTACTTACTAGCTGTGACTGACTAGACCAAAGCAAGTCTGCACCGGTCTGCACCAAGTGCGGAACGAGGTGCTCTGGGCACACTATGTTATTGTAACAGACTGTATACGAGGCTCTGTGTAGGCCTACCTCCTGAGTCTCTGGTGTTAAATGAAGTTAACCTCTGAAGCCGTACAGCCTACAGACTATAGATGCACACACACACACACAACATAATTTTAGTCTGTTACATAATATGACTCGTACGTGTGTATACCATCACATAAAATAACTTGTCCTCCCGATCGCTGACAATTGTGTAGTCTACGTTGTGTGCGAGAGAGTATATAATGTGCCCGGCTCTCTGCTTAGTATAAGAAAATGTATAGCTCAGCACGTAGAGCGCAGTGGCTTGAACCTTGGAGAATGGGGTTCGAATCCCATGTGTGCTGCTAAATTTTTAATTTAAGATCCTACATATAGGTACATATACTGTATGTACATATAGGTTTCCCATATATGGTGCATACATAAAATTGGCCGATTTCCTATATTATATGTACATATAGGTACATATATGTACCTATACATACATATAGGTACATATATGTATTTTATGTATGCACCATATATGGGAAAACTATATGTGGCCCTATATTAAAACATATAGGGTACATATAGATTCTTTCCATGTGGGGACGTAAAGACAGTGATAAAAAGGTAGGGAGACCGAGGGAAAGGGAAAAAAGCGCAGCATTTTTTTGTGAAGGTTTTCGTTGCGGCCTCTTTGTGTGCCGTTTGTTGAAGGCCCATTGTTCAAAGATTGGTGTGTTTTGTGGCCGGTGCCTATTTCAGCATCTCTGCCTCAAAGAGCTGAACACTCCCCCTTTGTTCTCCTAATCCCCCCCAAGCTATACTGACTGGGTCACACACGGGTACAATGGCCATTAAAGGAGAATTCCTGTTTTTTACACCCCGGACCTTATTTCCAGCTTAAAATATGATGTTTTACTCACCCAGAGAACTTTGGTTTCATTCTGATCGCCAAAAGGGATATTCAGGTCCGAGTAGAGTCCTGGAACTGGCCAAAACGGGCGAACGGGGCATACGTATTACACACTGCAAATAATGTATTTTCTGCAATTTAGCGGTTCATATCCTCATATATAACTCTCGCCCCAAGTCCCGTTGAAGTCTCCTGAGTTTCCTGCTGACTCCTTTGTCTACCTGGCTATTGTCTACCAGGAATCACCGTGCAATGGTGCAATTTCCCCGCGACTATCGACTTGTTTACAACAACGGATGAAGAGCTAATCGAAATTGAAGAGCAGCCGAGGAGAGAGAGGAACAACAGGCCATGGGACGAACAAGCACTGCACGGCCGAGAACAGAGGAGGATTGTTGGATTCTGTTGGATTCACAGACCCCGGATGAGGAAACCGAGGCTGCCTGAGGCAGCCCGGAGGAGACTAGACGGATAAACGTTCACGTTTATGAACGAGATATTATGAGGATATGAACCGCTACATTGCAGAAAATACGCTATTTGCAGTGTGTAATACGTATGGCCCGTTCGCACGTTTTGGCCAGTTCCAGAACCCTACTCGGACCTGAATATCTTTTTTGGTGATCAGAATGAAACCAGAGTTCTCTGGGTGAGTAAACCATATTTTAAGCTGGAAATAAGGTCCAGGGTGTAAAAAACAGGAATTCTCTTTAAGGTCACTTCTGTTTTTCCAGCAGCCACATTCAAGTAAAGAGCCACCAAAAGGAAGCTTACACCGCCCGTTTAATACTAACAGCGAAGGCATCTTAGCTGTGATGTCAACCTGAAGACATATATACACAGAATCAAAAAATAACAATAAATACAACCAAAGCAGAAAGCCCGAAAAGCTGTGTGCATCTGAGGTATGTGTTGTTTCAACTTTTGTGAATTTATAGTCATGATATTGTATCTATAGATTTGTGTACAGGGACATGATTTGTCAATTTCTTTCATGACACTCAGCACGACTTTCAAACACATTTATTTCAATTGGAAGTCACGTGCCGTGTGGCAGTGTGACAGGAAGTCACGTGCCGTGGCAGGTAGTGTGACAGGAAGTCACGTGCCGTGGCAGGTAGTGTGACAGGAAGTCACGTGCCGTGGCAGGTAGTGTGACAGGAAGTCATGTGCCGTGGCAGGTAGTGTGACAGGAAGTCATGTGCCGTGGCAGGTAGTGTGACAGGAAGTCATGTGCCGTGGCAGGTAGTGTGACAGGAAGTCACGTGCCGTGGCAGGTAGTGTGACAGGAAGTCACGTGCCATGTGGCAGTGTGACAGGAAGTAACGTGCCATGTGGCAGTGTGACAGGAAGTCATGTGCCGTGGCAGGTAGTGTGACATGAAGTCACGTGCCGTGGCAGGTAGTGTGACAGGAAGTCACGTGCCATGTGGCAGTGTGACAGGAAGTCACGTGCCGAGGCAGGTAGTGTGACATGAAGTCACGTGCCGTGGCAGGTAGTGTGACAGGAAGTCACGTGCCGTGGCAGGTAGTGTGACAGGAAGTCACGTGCCGAGGCAGGTAGTGTGACATGAAGTCACGTGCCATGGCAGGTAGTGTGACAGGAAGTCACGTGCGTGGCAGGTAGTGTGACAGGAAGTCACGTGCCGAGGCAGGTAGTGTGACATGAAGTCACGTGCCGAGGCAGGTAGTGTGACAGGAAGTCACGTGCCGAGGCAGGTAGTGTGACATGAAGTCACGTGCCATGGCAGGTAGTGTGACAGGAAGTCACGTGCCGTGGCAGGTAGTGTGACAGGAAGTCACGTGCCGAGGCAGGTAGTGTGACATGAAGTCACGTGCCATGGCAGGTAGTGTGACAGGAAGTCACGTGCCGTGGCAGGTAGTGTGACAGGAAGTCATGTGCTGAGGCAGGCAGTGTGACAGGAAGTCACGTGCCGTGGCAGGTAGTGTGACAGGAAGTCACGTGCTGAGGCAGGCAGTGTGACAGGAAGTCACGTGCCGAGGCAGGTAGTGTGACATGAAGTCACGTGCCATGGCAGGTAGTGTGACAGGAAGTCACGTGCCGAGGCAGGTAGTGTGACATGAAGTCACGTGCCATGGCAGGTAGTGTGACAGGAAGTCACGTGCGTGGCAGGTAGTGTGACATTAAGAAAAAAGGGAACAATGCTTGTTGGATGGCTTAATAAAAAGGTCATGGAGCTTCAGTGTGCGGACCTTCCCTTTTTTCTTATTGTACTGCTTTTTGGTTCCTGCACATGCTTTACATTTTCTGGATGTGCGCGACTGCTTCAATTACTTAGGTCATGTGACATTCAAATCAAACGGTGGCTGATCAGGGCGTTGGTTGTGGTCGGGGTGGCGGATGGGCATATGCATTCGATTCCCAATGTTAAAGCCACATTTAAATTTGTAAGGAACGTTTTTCTTATTTAACATGACCAAACCATTTCTATGATTGACCAAGTTGTTTTTGTTGCCTAAACATAACCAATCAATTTCTGGCAGAGCAACGTTTTCAAATTTGTGGTGGAGGCACATTTTCCCATAATGTACACGAATCTATAGATTACATGTTCGTGACTATTTCACATATTTTTGTGAGACCGTGTTGGTTGTTTGGACCTTCTGCCTCTTGCCCAACTTGCCCAGCCCAGATAGATGCAGGGGTCAAGTCCCCCTCATGTGAACGCTTACTGTATGGCATACACAACCTGTATCAGTAGACTGTAAGTACTGTAAACACAAGGGGCTCTATCTTCCCAAAAGCGCTAATTTAGCGTTTGCGCTCGTTTAACGCCGTGCGCAATGCAAATTGGGGGCGGACACAAGCGCATGCCTGTGATAATTGTACTGGGCATTGGCTGCCACAAGCCAAAGTAGGCGTTTCAGAGCTAAAATGTGGTGATAGATGGCATTATGCTATCGTCAGCAGCGTGCAATTACTTTGCGCTAAGAGCTTTGAAAAGGACCTCTTACGCGCAAATACCTCTCTGCGCTGGGTGCGCTGCACGGAGATTACGGCTGTGCCCCCAGCACAGAGAGGTATTTGCGCAGTGGAAAGTGGAATTCCTTTTGGATATGTCATTACACACAGCCTTGCCACGCCAAGACATCAAATTATGCTACTAAAATTGGGTATTAGCAGATAATTCAGTAAGGCAATCGAATATAACTCACTGAGAAACCTTTATCACATCGCAAAGAGGGAAATTAATTGAGAAAACTTGTTGGACAATGGAAATAGGCTATTTAGCTTCATAAGCCGAAGGGTCGTTGGCACGACAGACGATCTGTCAATAAGCTCTCTCTGTCCTCGCACGAGTGAGTACACTGTATTACGCATGGAGAGAATTACAGCATATTGCATTCCTCGCGCAAACAGCCATTGCGAGACGGGAATCTGATTGGTTTTGATTGACGTAATGCCCAGCCTTGCCTGGCCACGCCTGTGAATAATTCAGGTAGTTAAGACCGCCCAAATCCCATTTGCGCAGGCATTTTGGGGCGCAGATGATTTTGGCACGGCTCTAATTTGCGCTTGCGACACGTGCCGTGAACCTTTCTGCATCCCGGCCGAGAATTGCATCCCCAACATTTTTCGGGGCTGTTTTAACTTAGAAATCAGGGAGATCACGTCTACCAGACAATTATATTACTTTTAAACAGTTACATGTCTGTATAAATCATTACAAGTATGCTCCCGTGAGGTGGGGATGCTTTTTTTTGCTGCTCGGCTGGGGAGCAAAACTCGGCAGAACACCTGGCAGACGGCGCAGGGTGGAATGCTATCTTCGGTGCCTTAAAGTCGAACTGAACCTGTTCGTCACGTGCATATGAGTCCGTTTCAGACTGAAAACATAGTTTGTCTAAGATGACAGGTTGAGAGGCGGGTCATAGTATCATGTCGATGATTTTATTTGACAATTCTGGGGACTGGATTGGGCTTTGGCCAATCCTGGCGTGTTCCGCCTCCAAATCGAGTGGGATTCAGTGTGTTGTGGCGCTCCCCTCGGGAAGAGCCTGGTGACGCGAGGTTAGTGGCTGAGTGGAGCTCAGCGAGCCGCAGGCAGCCAGCTGCCTTCGTGTTGTCGAGCGGAGAGTGCAGCACGTCGGCCTGGAATCTCCTAAGTGCGACCCCTGACAACCAAGCTCTCGGATGCGCGCGCCATTATCACTGCTGTAAATACGATATCCCTGGAATGCACGTTTTAACAAGCCAGTTACATTTCTTTGCATTCTTAGAGATTATAGTTTTTGTTCATGTTTCTAACAATTGGTCAAGTTAGTAGTTAGTTTATGGGATAGGAATTCTGCCAGATGACAGGCACTAGGCGCCATTTTCTACTTCATTTGGAAGAGAAAATTATCCTGAAATGAAGATTTGATTGACAGCTGCATGTCGTGATATGATTGGTTGAAATGGGGTAGAAATTTGATAGTACTAGGTGACGTCAGCAAACTGTACATTACTGTTATCAATGAAATCATGAAAAATGAACTTTTGATGTGAAAAAGTGTGAAAAACTAAAGAAATTAGATTGTTGTGATTTGTTTTGCATACATTATTAAATAGGTGCACTGCATACCCAGCTATTTGAACTAAAAGAAAAGAAAAGTCATTTTTGGGGTTCAGCTCGACTTTAAGGCACGCGCAAACAGGTGTGCAAGCGCTATTAGGGGATAGCGCCTGTCGGAAGATAGAGCCCAGGTTTGTACTGCAGATTGTGCTGTTGTACAGTACACTGTTTTCCATCGGTGATATCTTTCTCTTCCAAATGGAGTACTGTGATCAAACGCCTCCAAATGCCTCGTGCTCTTTGGACGACAGAATGATGAGAGTGGTGCTGATGGAGGGACAGATGGACATTCTGACTGTATGTCGATGTTGTGATGATGAAGATGTGGCCAGTGGATGACTGCATGGAGAAATGGCTTAGGACAGCATCAGCCAGTTCAGGTCATCTGATCTGGAAGGTGAAGGAAGATGTCGGTTTTATTAATCTCATGTTTTTATATAAATTTGTAGATATGTGACTCAAGTCGTTTTGGTCAAAGTCTCAAGCAAGTCCCAAGTCATTTTGTCTTGGCAAGTCCATTTGAGTCCTTAGTTAAGGCAAGTCAAGTCCCAAGTGAAGTCATTTTTTTCCCAGCAGTTCATCTTTTTCCTTCACATGTGACATTTTTGAATCTGAAAGTGATGATTCTTGGCACAGTGGCCATAATGATGACGATCTGATCTGATTCATAGACTGTATATCAGACTGTGTGTGTAATGTATATAACCACCAGAAATATTAAATAGTCTAGAGCAGGAGGGTGTAACAACTAACAACTGTTTCTCGTTGGAGGGAAAAAAAGTCACTTAGCGAGGAGCTTGACTGAGAGGGTGGTCATCCAATCATGACAATGGCTGGATTTCCCAAAAGCTTCTTAGCGCTAAGAAGCTTCTTTAACCCTTCTTAAGGCCCCCTTAAGAAGCAAACGCGTTTCCCAATTGCTTCTTAGCCTAAGATGATCTTTCGTTATGAAGGCATGCGTTTCCCAAAAGCTTCTTAGCGCTAAGAAGCTTCTTTGACCCTTCTTAAGGCTCCCGTAAGGCTTCTTACGGGAGCCTTAAGAAGGGTCAAAGAAGCTTCTTAGCGCTAAGAAGCTTTTGGGAAACGCATGCCTTCGTAAAGAAGCAATTGGGAAACGCGTTTGCTTCTTAAGGGGGCCTTAAGAAGGGTTGAATTAGCTTCTTAGCGCAAAGAAGCTTTTGGGAAACCCAGCCAATGGCTGGGTTTCCCAAAAGCTTCTTTGCGCTAAGAAGCTAATTCAACCCTTCTTAAGGCCCCCTTAAGAAGCAAACGCGTTTCCCAATTGCTTCTTTACGAAGGCATGCGTTTCCCAAAAGCTTCTTAGCGCTAAGAAGCTTCTTTGACCCTTCTTAAGGCTCCCGTAAGAAGCCAACGAAGCCAACGCGTTTCCCGATTGCTTCTTAGCCTAAAATTATCTTCCAATTATCCTCCGTTAAGAAGGCTGCGTTTCCCAAAAGCTTCTTAGCGCTAAGATGATCTTTCGTTAAGAAGGTTTTGTAAGAAGGGTCTGGAGCCTTCTTAACACCTTCTTAATGACAAAACACTGGCAGATCCAGCCGCGTCAGGCAAAAGGAGATACTTGTGTCCACTGTTCCTCTTGTGTTTTTCCCTTTTTCCTTTCTTTCATGTACCCTTTAGTGTTTAAAATTAGGGAACACTTGAAAATCTCCCCTGTATGTATGGTTACTTGTGTTTTAAATGTTTTACCGTAGGCTATATTCCTCTAATCAGAATGGATTCCTTTTATAATGTTGTGGATTTATATAGCACCTTTCACAGAACCCAAGGTCGCTTAAATTCTGTAGTGTTTCTCTGTTTTGTTGTATGCTGTGTATATAAAGCAATTTGAACTGCAGTCCATGTCTGAAATAAATAATGTTTAATAAAGTTTAACATGACCATGATTAGGTGTTAACAGTGTTTCTCAACCACTGAGTCGTGGCCCACTGCTGGGCTCAGAGTGCCATCAAGTGAGCCGGTCCAGTTAAGATGCTTCTTAAGAGCCTTCTATTTTTTTTATTTTTCTCGACTGTTAAGAAGGCGTTTGGGAAACACTTCTTTGGAGCCTTCTTAACTCCTTAAGAAGCTTCTTAACTCCTTAAGAAGCTTCTTAACTCTTAAGAAGCTTCTTTGTTGGGAAACTCAGCCAATGTCATTCCCACGTGTGCTGGCAAACCAGGTAATGTTACACAGACACCTGTAATATGAACATTGACAACAGTAACATTGTAATATGTTATATTTAAACTGAAAACATAACATTAACACAAACAATTGTAATCATCATGTCTCAAGTCAAGTCACAAATCTTCATCTTCCAAGTCAAAGTCGAGTCTCAAGTCATTTATTTTCTGCGAAGTCAAGTTGCAAGTATTCAAAACAGTGGCTCGAGGTCAACTCACAGTGACTCAAGTCCACATCTGTGTAAATGTGTGTCCTTTGGTGCACTTTGTGCTGAAAGGTGTCTATTAAAAGTGTTGTACTGTATGTTTGATTTGATGTCTGTCTAACTTCCCTCCTTTTTAAGTGTCCTGTCTTTTCCTTCCTTCATCTCTCTACGAATATATCCAGATTGAATGAAAGACTACAGAGGCTGATGAGAGGCTACAATCATTCAAACATGGAGAGAGAGTAAGAAAGGGGCATAAAAACAGAGGGACGTTACGTACTAAGCCAAACATGGAGAGACAATAAGAAAGGGACATACAAACAGATGGGACGTTATGTACTGAGCCAAACATGGAGAGACAGTAAGAAAGGGACATACAAACAGATGGGACGTTATGTACTAAGCCAAACATGGAGAGACAATAAGAAAGGGACATACAAACAGATGGGACGTTATGTACTGAGCCAAACATGGAGAGACAGTAAGAAAGGGACATACAAACAGATGGGACGTTATGTACTGAGCCAAACATGGAGAGACAGTAAGAAAGGGACATAAAAACAGATGGGACGTTATGTACTGAGCCAAACATGGAGAGACAGTAAGAAAGGGACATAAAAACAGATGGGACGTTATGTACTGAGCCAAACATGGAGAGACAGTAAGAAAGGGACATAAAAACAGATGGGACGTTATGTACTGAGCCAAACATGGAGAGACAGTAAGAAAGGGGCATAAAAACAGAGGGACGTTACGTACTGAGCCAAACATGGAGAGACAATAAGAAAGGGACATACAAACAGATGGGACGTTATGTACTGAGCCAAACATGGAGAGACAGTAAGAAAGGGACATAAAAACAGATGGGACGTTATGTAGCCTACTGAGCCAAACATGGAGAGACAATAAGAAAGGGGCATAAAAACAGAGGGATGTTACGTACTGAGCCAAACATGCAGAGACAATAAGAAAGGGGCATAAAAACAGAGGGATGTTACGTACTGAGCCAAACATGGAGAGACAATAAGAAAGGGGCATAAAAACAGAGGGATGTTACGTACTGAGCCAAACATGGAGAGACAGTAAGAAAGGGGCATAAAAACAGAGGGATGTTACGTACTGAGCCAAACATGGAGAGACAGTAAGAAAGGGGCATAAAAACAGAGGGACGTTACGTACTGAGCCAAACATGGAGAGACAGTAAGAAAGGGACATAAAAACAGAGGGATGTTACGTACTGAACCAAACATGGAGAGACAGTAAGAAAGGGGCATAAAAACAGAGGGATGTTACGTACTGAGCCAAACATGGAGAGACAGTAAGAAAGGGGCGTAAAAACAGAGGGATGTTACGTACTGAGCCAAACATGGAGAGACAGTAAGAAAGGGGCATAAAAACAGAGGGATGTTATGTACTGAGCCAAACATGGAGAGACAGTAAGAAAGGGGCATAAAAACAGAGGGACGTTACGTACTGAGCCAAACATGGAGAGACAGTAAGAAAGGGACATAAAAACAGAGGGATGTTACGTACTGAACCAAACATGGAGAGACAGTAAGAAAGGGGCATAAAAACAGAGGGATGTTACGTACTGAGCCAAACATGGAGAGACAGTAAGAAAGGGGCATAAAAACAGAGGGATGTTACGTACTGAGCCAAACATGGAGAGACAGTAAGAAAGGGGCATAAAAACAGAGGGATGTTATGTACTGAGCCAAACATGGAGAGACAATAAGAAAGGGGCATAAAAACAGAGGGATGTTACGTACTGAGCCAAACATGGAGAGACAATAAGAAAGGGGCATAAAAACAGAGGGATGTTACGTACTGAGCCAAACATGGAGAGACAGTAAGAAAGGGGCATAAAAACAGAGGGACGTTACGTACTGAGCCTCTTTCTTTGTAATGACCTTCCCTGCTGCAAGCCTCTCAGCCACTGCAGACACTGCCGGGTCATAGTCGAGGCTCACTGCTGCTATGACCTCATCATGCCTATAAACAAGGATTAAATAAAGACCATTAAAACCGTAAGTAGATCAATGTTATGGTCAAGATTTTGTTTTAAGTCAACATTGTGAAAAATGTTATGAGATTTATTTACAGATGATTGTTCTCAACTTACTTGATATATAATGCCAGGAACTTCTGATCCTCAACTTTTCCTTTCATTACAATCTCGGTGTATCCCTCCCCACAGCCTGCGTTCACCCACAACAGAAACATGGAATATATATGGAGAAAAAAACACACAACTGACAAGCATGGGCTTCCAATGCAAAATACCCTATTTTCTTATGTGCTGTGTGGGCCTGGTCTATTGGACGAATCAGCGTGACATCACAACACCCGGATATGCCACACGGAACCGCAGCAGGTGAACTAAATTAGTATGAGTTCTTCTTGTTTTGGGTCTGTTGCTAGGCAGAGCGAAACGGTTTACGGCCATAGCAACAGACCCAAAACAGCTTTCCTCGCCACTTCAAGGGGCTTTCTGCTCTCGTGAACATCTCTCGTTATTTTCTAACAGTTTGTTTGGAAGTAATTTTTTATATTATTCTTTAATATTGGATGGATCCTTTATCTCACCCTGTTGTATGTTTGCTTTCGACATCACTATAGAAGAGGTAATACAACTTACATGGAATAATAACAATTGCCACAATTTTACATCACTCCATCCGTGGCTGTACCCCATGCCCCCGGACCCCCCTAAGGGGTGTGTGGACCCCCTGCCAAATGTCCCCTCCACTTTACAAACCAAACCTACACCCTTGAATGGGAGCTATAGTGTGCGGACCTTCCGTTCTTGAATGTTGACCTCTTCTGGCCCTGCACCCTGCCTTGAAGGTTTGTGGATGCGCGCAACTGCTGTTATCCATTTGTTATTGCTTTGATACGTTTACATACTATATCGCACACCATCGGTGCTGATTAAGGCTTTAAAATGAAATATCGGCATCCGCCTGAAATGAACATTTCTGCCAATATGACTGAGAGAATGATGCTTTAAATATCCCCAAATGCCCAATGCTTGACTAAATGCTTGAATGAATGTTTGAAAGAAAATGTTACATAAATAAAAAATATGGCATGTTTTATATAACCTAAGCTGAAGTAGTTTCTTATTTGACCCAGTGATTTGAAAAGCATTGTATTTATGCCTACATCTGCCAGTGCGTCATCACGATAAGAGGCATAATGATGTGTTCATTCCACTACAGTGTTTCCCAAACTATGGGTCGGGGCCCAATTTGGGTCGCGGACCCGTGGGGGGTGGGTCGCCAACTGGTCGTCATGATAACTCATTACCGTATGTTTTTTGTGAGTTTGGGTCGCAGGGACAAAATTTATCTTTTGGGTCCCAAGATGAAAAGGTTTGGGAACCCCTCAGAGACTGTTCTCATATATCGGTATCAGCAATCGGCCAAAAGAGTTGGAAAATTTTGGCATAACGGCAAAATAAAATACATTTACATTACATTACATTTCGTCATTTGGCAGACGCTTTTATCCAAAGCGACTTACAATAACACACTTTTTGTCAGCAATAGAGCAATCAACTATGGAGCACAGTCTATGACAACTACAAATCCTGAAGGAACAGTGGTACGAGTTTAGTTTAGGATTTTTTTTTTTTTTTTTTTTACAATACAATATCGTGCATCCCCACATGCCTTTTCCCAATATCTTCAACACAAGTAACAATATATTGTACATCCTCTTATCCCAGATGTAATCATGAATTCGTTTTCAAAAGTGTGTGTGTGTGTGTGTGTGTGTGTGTGTGTGTGTGTGTGTGTGTGTGTGAGTGTGTGTGTGTGTGTGTGCGCGTGCGTGCGTGCATGCGCTTGGAGATGCCCACCTGCATATCGCATGGTTTTACCCAATAGGACGGTCCAGTAGAAAGGAACTGCAGTGAGTTCAGTTGGTTTATGCAGCATATTGAGGGCTGCTACCCTCCCTGAACAACAATAAACAAGACACAGAGTCTAATAAGCAAGTTAGGTATGCAGTTTGTGAATGAAGGGTTACATTAGCTTCAGACATGGGCACACATGAGGCTGATGACATCACTGATGACATCACCTCACCAGTGAAAGAAATCTAAAAAAAACCCGATATGAAACATAAAGTACAGTGTATCTAACCTTAACCCTACATATAGCACCAAATTGTTATTTATCAAATCTGCCTATTCACTGCATTACATACCCAGTATACTGCATTTGCTGCTCTTTTGCTTCTACAGATGGACTTTAGCAGTTGATTGCTAGTTACCATGTGCTTCTACAGATGGACTTTAGCAGTTGATTGCTAGTTACCATGTGCTTCTACAGATGGACTTTAGCGGTTGATTGCTAGTTACCATGTGCTTCTACAGATGGACTTTAGCGGTTGATTGCTAGTTACCATGTGCTTCTACAGATGGACTTTAGCGGTTGATTGCTAGTTACCATGTGCTTCTACAGATGGACTTTAGCGGTTGATTGCTAGTTACCATGTGCTTCTACAGATGGACTTTAGCGGTTGATTGCTAGTTACCATGTGCTTCTACAGATGGACTTTAGCGGTTGATTGCTAGTTACCCTCTGCTTCTACAGATGGACTTTAGCAGTTGATTGTTAGTTACCATGTGCTTCTACAGATGGACTTTAGCAGTTGATTGTTAGTTACCATGTGCTTCTACAGATGGACTTTAGCAGTTGATTGTTAGTTACCATGTGCTTCTACAGATGGACTTTAGCAGTTGATTGCTAGTTACCATGTGCTTCTACAGATGGACTTTAGCAGTTGATTGTTAGTTACAATGTGCTTCTACAGATGGACTTTAGCAGTTGATTGTTAGTTACCATGTGCTTCTACAGATGGACTTTAGCAGTTGATTGCTAGTTACCATGTGCTTCTACAGATGGACTTTAGCGGTTGATTGTTAGTTACCATGTGCTTCTACAGATGGACTTTAGCGGTTGATTGCTAGTTACCATGTGCTTCTACAGATGGACTTTAGCAGTTGATTGCTAGTTACCATGTGCTTCTACAGATGGACTTTAGCAGTTGATTGTTAGTTACCATGTGCTTCTACAGATGGACTTTAGCAGTTGATTGTTAGTTACCATGTGCTTCTACAGATGGACTTCAGCAGTTGATTGCTAGTTACCATGTGCTTCTACAGATGGACTTTAGCGGTTGATTGTCAGTTACCATGTGCTTCTACAGATGGACTTTAGTGGTTGATTGCTAGTTACCATGTGCTTCTACAGATGGACTTTAGCAGTTGATTGTTAGTTACCATGTGCTTCTACAGATGGACTTTAGCAGTTGATTGTTAGTTACCATGTGCTTCTACAGATGGACTTTAGTGGTTGATTGTTAGTTACCATGTGCTTCTACAGATGGACTTTAGCAGTTGATTGTTAGTTACCACGTGCTTCTACAGATGGACTTTAGCGGTTGTTTGTTAGTTACCATGTGCTTCTACAGACGGACTTTAGCAGTTGATTGTTAGTTACCACGTGCTTCTACAGATGGACTTTAGCAGTTGATTGCTAGTTACAATGTGCTTCTACAGATGGACCTTAGCAGTTGATTGCTAGTTACAATGTGCTTCTACAGATGGAGTTTAGCAGTTGATTGCTAGTTACAATGTGCTTCTACAGATGGAGTTTAGCAGTTGATTGCTAGTTACCCTGTGCTTGCGCCATCTGCCAGTGTCCGATATTGACTAGCTGGTTTTTGGCTATTGCCAGGGGGAAGATGGCCAGGTCCCCCCCACAGAACACCTCAGGGACGTTGGTGTGCATGTACTGCAGAAGGAAGACACAGCCAAAAGCCACTCTTTAGGATGAACCATAAGGCGAAATCCTGAGAGTGAAGGGACATACAGTAAAAAGATCCAGATAGCCATAAGGTAAAGCAAGTTACTGGCTCACCTTATCGACTATAACGAAGCTCTTTGAGTCCATCTGTATTTTACTGCCCTGAAGAAACTCTGAGTTAGGAAGGACACCTGCAGGGGAGGAGAAGGACGAGGAAGAGAAAGAAGAGGAAATGTAGTTGAATAAATATTGGACAAATTAGGTGGTGTTATTGAGTTGATTCGCTCATCTCGGTCATTTGTCCACAACAGTAGGCTACCTCTGACTCACCAAGACTGTTCTTCAGTGTATAGTGTGTCATCAAGTACAGTAATATAATACAACTATAAAATCTATTTTATATCAAGCTTAAATGAGGCTCCCGCACACATCTATTTGCAAATGTAAATTTATTGCAAAATTTTGTTCTAAGCAGCAAACATGTAAATGATACCACCAAAGCAAGATTTTCGATGTTCTGTGGGAGCCTTATGTATTTATGTTACACTTTTTTCTCCCAGCACCCAAGACTGAAATTATCACATGTGCAAACTTTATTTGATTATATAAATCAAGCTTGTAATAGCTTCTGCTGCCGATTCACAACTCAATCCCAATTACAGGCATTTTTGTTAGTCTGAAGTTGTAATCCACCAATCTGAACAGTAGTACACAAATGTAGCTTAAAAATAAAAAAGAACAATATTTATTTATGTGGTTGCACTTACCAATTCCAACAAGCAAAACATCAGCCTGAACAACTGCCCCACTTTTAAGCACAACCTCCTTCAACTTGAGGATGAGAGACAGGAGAGAAAGCACCGATCCATTAGGGAAAAGTGATTTATAGAAGCCAATATCCCATCACATCGTAGAACACAAAGATCTGAATTTCACTGTTTGCATGTACTGTTGTTCAAGTCTGAATTGGGACTTTTCAAATGTGTCATATTTGATGGACCATGTATTTGACCATTTTACCTTGCCATTCACACCTCGGACCTCTGTCACATTATCATTCATGTAGAATTTCACATTGTTCTTTGTCAGCATCTGCAGAAAGTTTAAGGTAAGTAGGTTTCTCAGCAAAGAGTGCAAGCTACTAGCATCTCTCTCTCTCTCTCTCTCTCTCTCTCTCTCTCTCTCTCTCTCTCTCTCTCTCTCTCACCTCCATGGTGATCTTGCCAATTTCAGGACCCAGGGTCTTCTGATATGGCATTTCACTGCTGCCTATCACTGTGATACTGTTGGCCTTGTCTAGCATAAAAGATGCCACTTCCATGCCTGAAAAGAAATTGTGAACATACAGTTAATGGGGAGTGGGTGAATATAAGCAGCCAAGTGAATGAATGCATAGATCTCCACCAAGGCCAATTGTCAAGTCTGCTGTGAGTGATATGAAATTCTGTGAGTCGGATCAGATCAGCTCCAAAATTTAATGGGTTCTTCCTTGGCCCATGCTAGACCCTTCCTCAAAACTTCATGAAAATCGACCCAGTATTTTTTCTGTAATCCTGCTAAATGCCTGACAGACAGACAGACAGACAGACAGACTGTATGTTGATGACTTTATAAGTGGAGCTATTAGGGCTGGGACGGATCAGAAAACCCACGGATCGGATCGCGTGACGGATTTTGAGCCACGGATCACGAATTTTTCGGATCAGCAAAAAAAAAATATATAGGCTATATCAGATTTTTTCTCTCAAAATTAGATTTTCGATTTGAATTTTTAATACTATTATACTTCTCTAACCATTTGTTGCCCTGCACAGCTCAAAAAATATTTTTTTCTCATGACACAATTTATGCTTTTACTCTGAAGGCAGAACAACAACTTCCTGTTTTAGGTGGCACTGCGCCTAACTTCCTGGCTGTTGCTAGCTAACTATACGGCTGCATTCCGATCAGCTATTAGTTCCCCTTCGAAGTGGACTGCACAGGGTATACAGCCATGTTAAGTAATATAGCTGAATACCCTACCCTGTGCAGTCCACTTCGCAGGGAACTATTAGCCGATCGGAACGCAGCCGTAGTCACTTGACACGGGTAGGCTACAGACCAGACCGGGTGAGTCTGGAAACATAACGTTGATGTTATGCTACTCGGTGGCCCCACGTGTTGTTTTGTTGTTATGTGTCCAAGGCAACATTTCACCGTCCGGTGATATGTGTTCGTGAAACGTGTGCGCGTGTGTGTGTGTGTGTGTGCGTGTTGTGGCTCTCGCTATTTTGTGCAGCGCGCAACATGCTGCTCGCATTCCTGTGCTTTTTCAGAGGTGTTGAAATAAGTTTGTTGTCTTTAGTAGCCACTAGCCACAGCCTTCAGAGAGACTTTACGGCGAAGGGATGAGGAAGCTCACTTGTGCTTGCCATGATAATGCCTGTCTGTGTCTGGCATTCTCATACACTAACGTTAAACGTTAAATGTAACGAAAGGGGGGGGGGGGGGGGGGGTCCGCGGACCACGACGTTCCGAACCGTGTGCCAAACCGTGGGGGCTGATCCGTACGGGTCACGGATTATTCGTGATCCGTCCCAGCCTAAGTGCTGGACTGGATCTTTGAAAGTGGAAAATGAATAGTCAAGTCAAGTCAAGTTTATTTATATAGCCCTAATTCACAAGCATGTCTCAGAGGGCTTCACAGAAAGTATGTCTAGCTGATTCTAGCTAACACACAGTAACAAGAATATACAGAATAAAGATAACATTTGAACATTTGAAGAAAGCAGGAGAGTGGAGGAGGGAGGGAGAGGGAGGAGGGAGGAGAGGGGGGGAGGTGGGGAGAAAATAGGAAATGTGGAGAGGTGGGAGGGCGCAGGGGAAGGAGAGCAGTGGGAATGTGAGAGAGGGGGGAGGACAGAGAGGAGGAGAGAACAGAGAAGGAGAGGTGGAAGGGTATAGGGGAGGTAGAGTAGAGGTAGGGTCTAGGGTGGAGGGAGGGAATAGCTCTGAGCTACAACAAAAATGGTCTAGATTGGGGTGAAGAACTTCCAAGTGATCTTGTTGATTGGAATGAGTGGTGTGAAGAACTGCCTGATGAGAGTAAAGTATAAATAAATGTTATGATTCACATTTGAGAGTGCCTACTGTGCCGCTGCTTATTTACGCAGATCAAACCCAGATAGAGAGGGCACAATAAGTCTCATTTCTGCTGAAAACCAAAGTAGCACAGTTGAAAAGAGTCGCTCTGACTAGTCACTAGAACTGCTGGGAGCGCTTATTGCCGCACAACTTGGCAGTTATTTGAGTAAAAGTCTGAACCTGAACAATACAGTGTCATTTTTGGACTGACTCGATGATCATCCAGAGTCTAACGTTGCCGGAGAACTGGAAACACTGTAAACGGAAGGACAACTGCTGACCGTGGGAAGCGTGGCTGATTAATGATACCCTGTGGTGGAATGGGCCGAGCTGGTTAAACTCACCACATGTTCCGCAAGTGGATGAAATAAAAACTCGTATGCCCGATGGTGAGGACATCACAGAAACTCATTCTGACACCGGAGAAATACAGCAGTCTAAATAAGTCGCTCAGAATCACTGCATGGGTGAAGAGATTTGCACATAACTCACGCAGCGCAGAGAAGCGCCACGGAGAGCTATGCATTGAATCATCTGAAAAATACTGGATCAGACTGACAGAATAAATGTTTCTCAAAGGAAATGAAACAATTGGAAAAGGAAAAGGACTTGGACAGAAATCACTGCTCACCCCAGCTCACTTTTTGATTGGACAAAGAATAAGAACACTGCCCTCTGAGCCTGCTCACGCTTTGGACGTGAGAAAGGTGGACGGAGAGCGATTGATGAAACGGTGGAATTAGCGCCGCATACTGTTGAGTGAGTTTTGGAACAGATGGAGGAAAGAGTATCTGCGTTCTGCTCACTGTACCAGTCCAGTGAAATCAGTCTCATTCAAGGTTGGAGATTTGGTTCTCGGTCACGAGGATAGACTGTCACGAGGATGGGATGAGTGGGTGTTCCACAGGAGAGATGGAAAAGTAAGATCATGTTCTGTTCGTCTACCCTCTTAACACTCAGATCAGAAGACCCGTCCAGCTCTTATATCATTTAGAGTTGGAGTGATGAACATGCCATTGTTCATCAGCGCAGTTTGCTGCAATTTTATTTGAGTCCATGGTCACGGAGGACCTGACTCTCACTGATTGCTACAGATTTGGGGCACCTGTGTGTGCTCCAAAGCCACAGAGACATTCAGACCAGGCTGCTGAACTTGTGACTCTATTGTTCCACTTCCCCTATCCCTTTTTTTAGAGTGCACATTTATAGGAATTTAAATTTCAATCTTTAATTGAAAGATTGGGTTCCACATAATGTGTATTGGCACCACAAGGCGGACAGGCCCATCAGCAGCTCCAGGCTGTGGAAGCAGAGCAGGACACAGCAGAGCAGGAACTCCAGGCGCAGGACAAACGTCTGCCACAGCATGAAGTAAACAGCCAGCGTGGCGCAGGGCAAACAGAGCAGCAGAGACAGGCTGGAGGCCCGGCTGCACTCACACAGGTTCCCCTTCCAGCCATAGTAGATGCGGAGACTCTCCAGGCCGAGGAAGAACACCAGCAGCAAGATGTCCAGCACCAGGTTATCATACGGGTACGGCAAGACGCCTTTATAGACGAACATGAGAACTTCTGCCAGGTAAAAGGCTGCAAAATACCATCTGTTCAGGGAGAGAAGAACCTGCAGCGCAACGGACGGCATGATTACATGGAAACAGCTTAGGGAGGTTGTCCAGTGATGTCAACTGATCATGTCACTTATGCAGACATTGTGACATCTCAGTGACATCATCAGTGATATCATCAGTGACATAATCAGTGATGTCATCAGTGATGTCATAAATCACTCATGTCATAGCCACTGATGTCATAGACATGGTGACATAAATGGTGTCATAAATCCTTCCCTGCTCACAGTTCATCCAGCCAGAACCTAGGAATGTGTGTAATATTCTGTGAGGCAGCAATGTGCTGTAAGGCATCCAGTCTGCCGGAAAGCCATTAGAAGAAGAAAGAAGAATTGAGGCGCCCTATCTTTGCAAAAGCGGTAATTTTGCGTTTATAATTGTACTGGACATAGGCGTGCCACATGCCAAACTAGGCATTTCAGCGCAAAAATGTGGAGATAGATGGCATTATCCTATCGTCGGCACTAGCAGCGCACAATTACTTTGTGCTAAGCGTTTACCCCGCGCACCATAATCTCCATGCTATGCTGCGCAGCGCAGCGTACAATTCCTTTTGGATATGTCATTACGCACAGCCTCGGAAGTTTCAACCCAGAATTTGTACGGCGACCATTTTAGGGCCTCCTCCTCCCTCAGAGTATTGGGTATCATTCCTCAGTCTAAGCGTTGTCAGTTTTTGTGTCTCATACTAAACCGCATCGGGTGTGCTCTGAAACGCCTTCAGTCCTCACACGATACTGTTTCACTCCTCACGCGTCAGTCATCACTCAATACGGCGTCACTCGTCAGTCCTCGTTCCAAACTCCATCAGTTATCATAGCTCATACAAAACCTCTGTCAGTCATCAGTCCTCCTTCCTCAGTTATCATAGCTCATACAAAACCTCTGTCAGTCATCAGTCCTCAGGTCTTAGGTAAGAGCTCGCGAGGAGTGTTCGGTTAGAACCACAGAGATGTCTTTCAGGCGTTTATTTGAGATATCAGTCAGAAGTATAGAGCAAGCAACATACTAGAGTAGCTAGCAGATTGCAGAGAGAGAAATAGATAGTAGAACATCACTTTTATACCTCCCACATTCGAGGTATGGCATCATTGGTGATGTCACAACGTCCCGGGAGGTATGACATCATTGATGACCCGCCAAAGTCACGTCTGACATCACACAGTCTGGAGACAGCCTAGACCGTCTGACATCACCGATGACCTCACAGGGGAAACTCTGACATCACCGATGACCTCACAAGGTGAACTCTGACATCATCACCATGATCGCCCACGATCCACGGTGGGGCATTACGGAGCCTTTTCTACAGTCCTCATTCCTCAGTTATCATAGCTCATACAAAACCTCTGTCAGTCATCAGTCCTCATTCCTCAGTTATCATAGCTCATACAAAACCTGGGCTAATGCTTTCGGGTCAGTCTGTTATGGGAGGCTTTTGATTTCTTTAGAGTGCCTGGTAGTAGTGATGTCACTCACCCTCCCTACCCGTCTACAAAAGGTAACTAAAAGAACCTCTGTGCTCAACGGAATTGTGCAAAAAAAAAAATATTTTGCCATTGTAATTTACTTCTTCTGATGTATTGCTCAATATTAGTATCTATCTATCTATCTATCTATCTATCTATCTATCTATCTATCTATCTATCTATGTATTATTATTTGTACTATCTCCTTGGTTATAATTAATTTTTTTTCTTTTTTTAGAAATATATATATATTTTTTTTTTACATGGTGAGGTTCTCGATGAGCCCTTCCAGGGTTTCTTACCTCTCCAAGCACTGATATGTATTGTATTTTATTAATTTCCCCTCCAGGTGAAATACACTTGGCATATATTGTCTTTACAGTGCAAAAATCAATAAATCAATAAATAAAATAAAATAAATTGTATAAAGAGCTTAGTTAAAGCCTACTTCTTAGATATTCAACTCTGCTTTACCACAACAGAGTACACTACAGCTTGGCAGCAGCTGGAGATAGGCATTATGGCAGGGTGTACAATTTCCCCATTAGCTTTTACCATGGCAATGGAGATCATTATTAGGGCTTCAAAATGGGTAGTGGGTGGAGAAAGGCTGCAGGGAGGGCTGCGGCTCCCTTCAATTAGGGCATACATGGATGATATGACGACTATGACGTCAACCGCTCCATGTACTAGCAGATTGTTGGATAAGTTAAATAGTAATCTGCAGTGGGCTAGAATGAAAGTGAAGCCAACTAAGTCCAGGAGTATTTCAATCATTAAAGGGAGGGTAGTAGGTAAGACATTTGTTATAAATGATGAGGTGGTGCCTACAGTGTTAGAGAAACCAGTCCAAGAGTTTGGGAACATGGTATGATGCAAGTCTTAGTGATAAGGGACAGTTTGAGGAGGTGAGGCAGGACATGATTCAAGGTATTTCAAGTATAGACAAGTCAGGGCTCCCAGGAAAGTTAAAGTTGTGGGGTTTGCAGTTTGGATTGTTGCCTCGGTTGATGTGGCCAATGACAGTGTATGAGGTTCCCCTTTCAAAGGTCGAAAAGCTAGAAAGGATGATTAACTCATTCATTAGAAAATGGCTCGGAGTCCCACGCTGCCTAAGCAGTGGAGCCTTATATGGGAAAGGCATATTGGAATTTCCATTATCTAGCCTGACAGAGGAGTTCAAGTGTGCTAAGGTTAGACTGGAAATTACTCTGACTCAGTCAAAGGATCCAGTGGTTAGGAGTGTAGCGCCCACAGTTAAAACAGGGAGGAAGTGGAACCCAAAGGAGGCGGTACAGCAAGCACAGTCAGCTCTTAAACACAGGGATATCATAGGCCAGGTGCAGCACGGGCGTGGAGGCTTAGAGTTGTGCATAGGGAAACCTGTGTGGAACAAGGCATCAGTAATAGAAAAGAGGAAGATGGTAGATGAAGAAGTACATAGGCAAGAGGAGGCAGTAAGATGTACTAAGGCAGTGTCGCAGGCAAAGCAAGGACAGTGGGTGAACTGGGAGAGTGTCGAGAAGAGAACGTTGAAGTGGAGAGAGTTGTGGAGCATGGAGGCCAGCATAATTAAATTTATTATAGGGGCTACTTATGATGTGCTGCCATCTCCCCAGAACCTAAATCAGTGTTTGGGCGAGGATGGTGTTGTTCTAGTTCTAGTCATTGTGTTCTAGTGTATGTACACTGAGGCATATACTGTCAGGGTGTAAGGTCAGTCTCTCCCAGGGGCGATACACCTGGCGTCACAACCAGGTGTTGAAATGTTTGGCAGCTGCAGTTGAGGAAAAGCGGCTAGAAGTAAATTCTCTTGCTAGCAAAGAGACTAGACAGATCAAATGTGTACGTGAGGGAAAAAAGATTAGACCAATTAAGGTCAGGCACAAGATAGGGCAGCTAAGTGTAGGTGGAGCCTGGGAAATGAGGGTTGACTTGAATGAACAGCTACTGTAGTCATCCCAGCATATATAGTTAGCACCCGGCTACGTCCAGACTTGTTACTGTGGTCTAAGGTAGAGAAGATAGTTTATTTTATCGAACTCACAGCTCCCCTGGGAAGATCGCGTTGAGGAGGCTTATGAGCGCAAGAAAGCTAGGTATGCTGAAATGGCAGCAGAGGCAGAGCAGCGAGGTTGGAGGGCTCGAGTGCGGCCTGTAGAGGTGGGCTGCCGTGGTTTTGTGGCAAAGTCCGCTATTGCCCTACTAACTGAGTTGGGCATTCGGGGATGGAGCCTGAAGCTTGCGGTTAGCAACATGTCTCAGGCAGCAGAATGAGCAAGTGAATGGCTGTGGCTAAGGAGGAAACATGCTAGCTAGGGAGCTCGCTAAGGTAAGATTGATTGTTTGTTGTTGGTCATGATTGATGTCCGCATCAACAGGGCTGAATCATTGACAGTAGTGGTGTAGTTAAGAATGTCATACCGAACCGACCTGGATAACTAGGCTTAGATGGTGAGGTAATATGCAGTTGTGCGGTGGTAGCATGGAGGGGGGTGTTTCCAGGACGCTGGATTACACCGTTAAGCCTTGTTGAGGTGTCGTGGGCCTAACTTAACGAAACGTCGGTGAAGGAAGGTGCCCACTTGAAAACCCCAATGACATGCTTCATACTGCTGTTGGCTAGGGTAGGTAACTGGTGATTTGTGTCTTGTTTATTAGTTTGTTAGCCTGTTAGCTTGTTTTATTCTGGATTGGGCTTCTAAATGTGTTTTTCCTCGGATTTTGGCACAAGGGATAGTAACATCTTGTCCTGTGTATTAATTAATACTTTTTGTCAGAGGTTAAGACAGATAATCACAGAAGGCAAAATCACTAAACCGGAAGTGAAATTCACGGAGGCGTCGTTGCCCCGTCAAACACGGAAGAACAAAAACAAAACAGGAGCAACAGTTTTATGCGCTATGATAACTGAGGAACGAGCACTGATGACTGACAGAGGTTTCGTATCAGCTATGATAACTGACGGAGTTTGGAACGAGGACTGACGAGTGACGCCATATTGAGTGATGACTGACGCGTGAGGAGTGAAACAGTATTGCAGGAATAATTACAACATTTTCGTGTGAGGACTGAAGGCGTTTCAGAGCACACTCGATATGGCTATGAGACACAAGAACTGGCGACGCTTAGACTGAGGAATGATAGCCAATACTCTGATGGAGGAGGATTAATTAATACACAGGACAAGATGTTACTATCCCTTGTGCCAAAATCAGAGGAAAAACACATTTAGAAGCCCAATCCAGAATAAAACAAGCTAACAGGCTAACAAACTAATAAACAAGACACAAATCACCAGTTACCTACCCTAGCCAACAGCAGTATGAAGCATGTCATTGGGGTTTTCAAGTGGGCACCTTCCTTCACCGACGTTTCGTTAAGTTAGGCCCACGACACCTCAAGAAGGCTTAACGGTGTCAATCAATCAATCAAACCTTTATTTAACCAGAAAATAAAAACCCATTGAGACCGAGGTCTCTTTTTCAAGGGTGATCTGGCCAAGAAGGCAAAAGCACGTTTCACGTCATACAAAATACACAAGTACAAATACATATACAAAAATTTCTGTCATTTGACCACCATCAACTCAAAATGGAGAAAATTTAAGACAAATAGAAATGATCTAAAAGACCAATGCAATAAAACAGTACAATCAAAAGCATGCCTCATCAACATGAGAGAACAGCTAGTAAAAAGTCAAGAAGAAGAGTGCTACACCTCAAAGCAGGAACAGCAGGTGGCAAGGACCTCAGCTAGTTTTTGTTTGAAACTATATAAAGAGACCAGAGAGGCAAGTTTAAGGCGGGTTTGAAGGTCATTCCAAGACCAAGGGCCAAAGTAAAAAAAGAGATCTCCTGCTTGCATCAGTCCGCGCGGGTGGCACTCTAAAGCGCACCCAAGCGCTGGATCTGAGATTCACAGAACTCTGAATCAGTACGAACTTAGAGCAGATGTAGGGTGGAAGCTTGCCAAGAATAGCCTTATAAATAAAGATGTACCAGTGTTGCAACCTGCGTGTAGCAAGTGAGGACCAAGCAACCAAAGAGTAGAGCGTGCAGTGGTGCGTCCTGTATGCTGAGTTAGTAATAAATCTCAGAGCAGCATGGTAGAGAGGGTCAAGCTTAGCCAGGGCAGTGGGACAAGCAAATCTATAAACTATGTCACCATAGTCCAGCTGTGACAGAAATAAGGCCGTAACCAGCTGTTGGCGGGAGGAGGGAGAAAAACACGCTTTTACTCTGTAAAAGAAACCAATTGTGAATTTGAGTTTCTTGACTAGGACATCGATATGGTGTTTAAAATCCAGGTTCTTGTCCAGCCAGATGCCGAGATACTTATAGGTCTCAATTAGGGCTGCACGATATTGGAAAAAACTGACATTGCGATATTCCCCGCCCATGCGATATATATTGCGATATGAAAAAATACAGATTTTCACCAGATTAGCTCTATTTGAAAGAAAATAATATTTCTAGAATGATTGGGATGATTTTGTAGAGGAGTCCATCTGATTTTGGAGGGGAAATTAGGTATTTTAATGTTTCTCAACCACTGGGCTGTGACCTACTGGTAGGCCTCAGAGCGTCATCTATCAGGGTGCATACACATTTTGACCAATGGATTTCCATGACTTACATACATGAAAAAGTGAGTTATGACATTCTACTTTAAAATGTCACTAGCCTATACTTCACTTAGTGTAATGCAGCCTTTAAAACCAGGGAAAGACAACATGTATGCTGTATCACCATATTACCATCCAACATCTAAGACCATATAGTCTCAAATCACAATACAATATGGATATAAATTTGATATATTGCCCACCCCTAATATTGAGTGCCAGAATCTACCTCCCAATGATGCTATTTGCAGAAAAACATTAGATTTAATTGATTATAATCACTGCTTTCAACTTCTTTTGTTCTTCTAACGTTTCAATAAATCAACAATGAAACACCGCTGCCACTTCACACATGGTTACTTCACACACTTGGTCTGACCCCCCTCCAGAAACTACCAAGTGGTACGCTCCGCATTTGGGGAGTTCCGGTTTTTGAGCGCACGCAGGGCAGTACAGAGACGAGGATTCACATGCAGCCGACCGGTGACAAACAATTCATTCGTGAAAAGTAATAAATATATATTTAATTGCCCAGCTATGTCTATTGTCTTTTTATTTTCACCGACATGTTTTGTGTAAATGAGTCGCTATGTATGATTACCTCTACCGTAACGTTACTGCTATCATCTGATGCATCATCAGACTGAGGGGGAGAGAGAGCTGCGGTGATACACGGACAACTTCTCAGTAATCACTTTAGCCTTCGTGTCATAAGTTGCGGTCTTGCTTTTTGGTGTTTCAAGAGTAAATATCTCCACTCCACGGACATGTTGAGTTACAGCAGCCAGCCTGCTGTATACTAGTGCGCTGCAAGCTGTGGACAAGTCCGCCTCGCAATCACATCGTTTACAGACAGGCTACTGTCAGCAACGCAACATAAGCAAAAACAATTCAATTTTGCTCTCTGTGCATGTTTGTTGTGTTGAAGCTAAGCATTAAATGAGTGAGTACAGTAGCGGGGCGTCTCTCTCCTTTGAGAGAGCCTGCATTTCACTCAGTAGGCTACCCCTAAAGTGAGAGTTTATCAAGCAACATGACGAGTTAATTTGCTTTTGACATCGCACGTCCTGCGATGTGACTATCGCGCATGCGCACATCGCAATGTCGATGTGTAAACGATATATCGTGCAGCCCTAGTCTCAATAAACTCAATGGGGGTACCTTCAAGGGTGGAAATAGAAGGAGAAGCAACAACCGAAGACTTAATTGGAGCAAATACTAAACCCTTAGTTTTACTTCCGTTCAACAACAGTTTAGATTTAAGGAGAGCATGCTGCAGAGAGTCAAAATCAGACTGTAGAGTTGCAACAGCAGCATCAAGAGAAGGAGCACAGGAATATAGAACGGTGTCATCTGCATATATGTGATACAGGGAGTGGTTAGACAGATGATCGCAGATATTATTTATATACAAAAGAAAAAGAAGCGGTCCCAGAATCGAACCCTGAGGGACCCCCTTTTCTAAAGTAATTGGATCAGAAATTATATCACCAAACCTGACACACTGTGTACGTTCAAGAAGATAGCTCCTAAACCAAGCAACCACATTTTGACCAAAACCTACCTTTGAGAGGGCATTGAGCAGAATGTGGTGGTCAACCACATCCAGCGTCCTGGAAACACCCCCCTCCATGCCACCACCGCACAACTGCATATTACCTCACCATCTAAGCCTAGCTATCCAGGTCGGTTCGGTATGACATTCCTGACTACACCACCACTGTCAATGATTCAGCCCTGTTGATGCGGACCATCAATCATGACCAACAACAAACAATCCCTAACTACACCACCACTGTCAATGATTCAGCCCTGTTGATGCGGACCGTTAATCATGACCAACAACAAACAATCAATCTGACCTTAGCGAGCTCCCCAGCTAGCATGTTTCCTCCTTATCCACAGCCATTCACTTGCTCGTTCTGCTGTCTGAGACATGTTGCTAACCGCAAGTTTCAGGCTCCGTCCCCGAATGCCCAACTCAGTTAGTAAGGCAATAACGGACTTTGCCACAAAACCACGGCAGCCCACCTCTACAGGCCGCACTCGAGCCCTCCAACCTCGCTGCTCTGCCTCTGCTGCCATTTCAGCATACCTAGCTTAATAGCTTCCTTTGACTGAGTCAGAGTAATTTCCAGTCTAACCTTAGCACACTTGAACTCCTCTGTCAGGCTAGATAATGGCAATTCCAATATGCCTTTCCCATATAAGGCTACACTGCTTAGGCAGCGTGGGACTCCGAGCCATTTTCTAATGAATGAGTTAATCATCCTTTCTAGCTTTTCTACCTTTGAAAGGGGAACCTCATACACTGTCAGTGGCCACATCAACCGAGGCAACAATCCAAACTGCAAACACCACAACTTTAACTTTCCTGGGAGCCCTGACTTGTCTATACTTGAAATACCTTGAATCATTTCCTGCCTCACCTCCTCAAACTGTCCCTTATCACTGAGACTTGCATCATACCATCTTCCCAAACTCTTGACTGGTTTCTCTAACACTGTAGGCACCACCTCATCATTTATAACAAACTTCTTACCTACTACCCTCCCTTTAATGATTGAAATACTCCTGGACTTACTTGGCTTCGCTTTCATTCTAGCCCACTGTAGATTACTATTTAACTTATCCAACAATCTGCTAGTACATGGAGCGGTTGACGTCATAGTCGTCATGTCATCCATGTATGCCCTAAAATGGTTGCTGTACGCCGACATAGTTGCGTTCACGCTGTTTTTAACTCTGAATACAAACAAGCGTGAATTCGCCAGCTGCGACCAGGTATGCGATGTCAGAGTGTGACGTCATCCACTCATTGTGAAATCGCCCCCACCACCCCCTTTTACCCAGTTGGCATGAACACACACACACACACACACACACACACACACACACACACACATGACCTCCATGCCAAATTTCAGCCTCCTAGGTCAAAAACTGCCCGCTAAAGCGTGGTGAACTTTTTGTGGAACGACCAACAGGACCAACCAACAGAGTGACTTATAGAGCTACTTGGCCAGGCTGGCCGCAGCTAAAATCCATACACAGCTAGCTAATTTCACTGGTAAAATAGCTGAATTCAACATATTGCTATAATCAGAGCGAAATATAAACAATGTAAACACATATTGCATAATTACACCTCAAATTAACACAACGTTTTGTCCTAATTCTAATAAGGTTTCCTATAAAAACCCTGACAAACATAAAGACATATCCATTATGATATTTCTTGCAAACATAGTACCAACAAAAGAGGTTCCCACGACGACGAGGCAGCTCCCCATGCAGGCAGCATGGATTTTGCGGGCATCCTCCGGTGTCTCCAGCAGCATGACGTTCTCCAGCTCCATGCCGGACAGTTCCAGACTCTTCGCTCTAAACGACAGGCCATGACTCTGTTAATAAGCAATGCAATGTCCAGTGTAGTCACACTCCAATATTGACTATAGTCTATATTGCTGCATGCCTTCCAATGTGGTTGTGTTTACCGTGCTTACGACATGAACGCACCCCTCATGTGGTATTCACGACTTGGTAAGTGGACGTTTTCTGAAAGCTCCGATCACGATGTGTACACGACTTCCCAACTCAGCATAACTCCCTGACTGACACAAGGTTAATGTAGTCACATCACTGAGAGGCCCAATGCTGCTTGACGGCATCACATTACCACTAGATAGGATATCTTAAAAAAAACATTTTAATATGTAACCATCTTCATAAAGACTTTTTCAGATGTTTATCCACCTTATTTTTGAATGCCCCACTGTAAAAAATAATTGTGGGAACAAGGTCCGGTTTCGCGTGACTCATTGTTGCAGCTTGCCATTTCCTTTGTTATACTCGGCTGCAGTCCCGAATTATAAACCGGAAGCTGGAGTCCGTTATAAAAGTTATAAATATAGTCACGTTATAAACAACTACCGAACGCTGCGGGTCCGTATGGAAACAGTGTTACTCGAAATGGTTAAAAGTTAAATCAAGTTGGTCATTCAGTGGCGTTTTACTGCCATGTAAAGTAACTATTACGCTAGCCGTTAGCATTAGCCACAGTAGCCGACTACCCACAATGCATTACGTTATCCCAGCACCCGAACGACACGGCTGTAAAGCAGAATGGCTCTGCTGTAAAATCCTCATAGACGTTTTTTTTGTCAAGTTAAAACAGTGTACAAATTGCACCGGAAGCGGAAGAAGCACCCATCAGGCATCATGGCAGCTAGACATAAGGTGGATAGAATAAAAGTATTGTGGTTAACATTGTTGGTATCAAGAACAACACTTGTGCATGCGTGTGTGCGCGTGCGTGCATGCGTGTGCGTGCGCGTGCGTGTGTGCGCGCACACGTGCATACGTGCGTGCGTACCTGCAGCCAGTTGAGATGAGCAGCTGGTCATAGCTCTCGACTGTGCCGTCATCAAATGTGACAGTCTTCTTGTCTGTGTCGAGTGACAGCGCCTTTCGTCACAGAAGAGACGGTCAGAAACCAATCAGCATCACAACGTGGCCATTAAGACACAAGCATAAACTCAATCATCTGTCCACTTCTGATGAAGCAGTAGCTAAATCCCAAGACAAGGTGTGATATTTTGTTGTCCTGAGGAAAATTAACTTTGCACGGCCAGTATTCACCTTATGTAGCCACGCCCATTTGACCCGGTTGTGTGGCCGTATCAAAACTTCCGGCTATAAATAAAATTAAATAAAATGGCTGGCTGCTCCAATATCATCTAACTCTGAATTAACTAATAATTTAGCCAATTGTATGTAACATACCAAATAAAAGCAAACGGCAATGTCTAAGAATGCAACGCCATGTAACTGGCTCGTTAAGTCTCGCATTCCAGGGAATTACGTTAACGTCTGCGGGTCTTATTGACGTTAGTGGCTCGAGCTGCGCTCGGAGGAGAGAAAACTATCTGAAGCTTTCTTTGTTGGAGTCCAGGTATGTTTTACAAGAAAGTGCTCGTCATTGTCCACGATAACGTTATCTGACCTGGCTAACAGTGGATACTCTGCTTGCTCAAAGTAGTAGGCTACGTTCTTTATTTTACCCCCTTCACTGTCCGCTCCAAAAACAACTCTCTTATTTTGCGCCGTGACCGCTGGAAGTGTTAAAAGGACCCGGAAGAATTTGGCCCACTGTAAGGTCTGAACATATGGTGAATAGGGCTGACAATTTCTGGTCAGTTGGTCGGTCAATACGTTCCAGTCGGACAATCACTGGTGTTAATTTCATAAGAGAAAATCAATTTCTTAAGAAGAAAAGCACTAAGTAACGTACTGCAGAAGCAACACCTTTTCTGGAAGCGCGCACGAGTGTTTATTGTTGACCTTGAACACACCTTGAATACACCATAACACACCGTAAGAGCTACGGAAAAGAAAAGTCAAATAAACATATTGACGTTACCAAAGTTTAGGGAGGTGAGTGTAACCAAGGGAACTCAGTCCTCATGAGTCCAGAGTGGTAGAGAGTAAGTGGTCGTTCACGCCATAAGCCGAAGCAATGCTCAACCTAAGCTCAACCTACGCTGAACCCACAACTTTCATTTAGGCGTCCTTGTTAACAGGCGAGGCCGTTCGCACCACCCGCGCGCGTGCCACACCGAAGCCACGCACCGCGATCGTTCAGGATTCAGTCCTATTTTCCTAGCGTGACACGTGAAGCTTGAAGCTGCCAGGCATAAAGTCAATGTGGGAGTCGTGGGCGGAGTTCAAGGTGCGCCGAGGAGGCGCTGAGAGGAAAAGAGAAGGCTTCTTGTGTGAACGGTTAGGCGGCGTCAGCTCAGCTTGAGCCTGCCTCAAGCTTGAGCTATGCTTACATTAGGCGTCCTGTGTGAACAAAGGTGAATAAACTCACTCCCCAGTGTAAAGGCCCGTTAACTTAGCTTAGCTCTCTTGGGGTTGCGGGTTAGCTTGTGCCCTCTGCAAGCGGGAGATTGTGGGACGGAATCCCATCTCCACCCGTGGGCAAGCCCTTAACATGGCCTGTTGCCAGAGCTGTCAACACAATGCAGGCTACATAAGGTCATCTACAAAAGTTGTTGCACTTGCCTACACATAGCCAAAGTTGTTTTATTTGCATTTATAATGTTGGAAAGGTAGTGAGGTTTTCAAATTAACTGCCATTTTGTTAAAAATTTACATTGAGATTACAGACATAAAATGTCACATTTTAGAAATGTATTTTTGCCGATGGTTTGTTTCTCCAAAACGTAGTGAATAAAGTCTCTGCACACCCAAGTGTGTGACAGGTGCGGTCGGAGGAAGATACAGCGCAGTAGAACAGAAAGTCCCGCACACTGTCTCGCCTTCTCTGGAGAATATATATTTTTATTGAATGAACAGACGTTTCGGTCGGCAGACCTTCATCAAGTGATGATGGTGGCCGATGGTTTGTTTCAAATTTACATCGACATATCCCTGGTTTTCAGACATGTCAAATGCCAATGTTTGATTCAATATTGTAGGTTGGTGGGAGAGGGGAAGAGGCACTTACTTCTTTCCTGAGCCACACCTCAATGTCGTACTGTTGGTAGAAGTCCATCCTCCTCAGCAGGAGAGTGTTGCTCTCCACATTCATGACCTGCATTAAAGATTCATAACAGCAGTTACCAAATAATCATGAATCCATGGCATTGTGCTCTTCTTGAACAAGGGCTAAAAACTGAGCCAAGTGAAGCTCATGTCATGTCATTTTGCTCTGCTACTGTTACAGCACCTTACTGAGTCGAGTTTTGTCGTAGGGCAAAAGGTCGTCCCTGGAGACCATGATGATCCTGCCTCCGTAGTTCTCCTGTCGCAGAGTCTCTGCACAAATCAATGAGGCAGCCCCTGCGCTTACAGGGAGAGAACATAGCATCACACACACACACTGCATGGTGCATGATGTCCCAGAGACTGGACTCACATGAACACACTCACACACATTAACCCATTGATACCTGATGCAGCATTTGCGTGTATATCCCTCATTTGTGTGTGTATCCCTTTAAGACCGCGAACCGCATCACACGGTCTTAAAGGGATACACACACAAATGCTGCATCAGGTATCAATGGGTTAAGGCAGGGGTGTCCACACTTTTTTTGAGTGGGGGCCAGATTAGATCATGTGAAAATATCAGGTGACCAGCTGCTTCTCGCATCAGGTTGTAAAAATAAAGAAATAACATACAATACAATTGTACTCTTAAGATTTTTGTTTATTGTCTGAAAACTTTAGTTCCACTTGGTGTTTGTCTACAAACTGTATGGTAGTGCTGTCATCGTTAGGTGAATGGAAAAAATGCTTATTGAACTTGCTTGATTAACCAATACTGTGTGGAGGGCCACATATAATAGTTTAGAACACGGCTTTCTTGAATACTCGATTCTGATTGGTCAATCAACAAGATTCACCGGTCATTATTTCTCGACAACCGACCGCTGCTCTGCCACACCTGGATTAATCAGTTGATAAGAGCTTTTTGTCAGCAAGACACTACTAATTAGGCCAACCAGTTGCAGCTGTGGTGTCTTGTGTGCCAATTATGAATGAAACCGCTTTGTCGTTGAAAACGCTATTAAAAAATCTATTTGAATAATTATTTTTGTCAGATTATTGAATTATTTAGTTGTAGGCCGTGTTCTAAGCGGGATAATGGATAGTGAGCCTGTGATTACTGGAAATAATGACCTTCAGGTGAATGATTAAGCCCTCCGCTGCGCGTCGGGCTCAATATCACCTGTCGGTCATTATTTCGCCAGTAATCACCGGCTCACTATCCATTATCCCTTACATATTTTGGGAGACAATACGAGGGCCCGCTTAAAACCGTTCCGCGGGCCGCAATTGGCCCCCCGTGCCGGACTTTGGACATGCCTGCATTAAGGAGTTAGGCATCGATAGGAAAATTAACATGCAGTTGTTCACACCAAACCTGGGGCAGCTTCTATCTGAAAATACATCGACATGCCAGATGGGTGGGAGGGACTTGCCAGGTTGGTTTAAAGTTGAGAAAGTATTTGGAAGTCAATTTGATACACCTTTCTTTAATTGACAACTTACCAGAGACTATCTATCTTAATGGTCTTGATGTGGCAAACCCCACCCATGTGCTACTCCAAGCAGGGTAAAACAAACAGAAATAACAATTTGTTGAGAAAACCATTTGCTCATTTCTCATTGCTCATGCACTCATTCTCCGCCAGTTTTTCAAAAAAGGTCACGAGCCACCGCCAGGGTTTTTGATCATTTTCATTAATATTCCAAGACCCACAGAATATTTTCTTCTATGACTATGTAAAGACTGAATATCCCAAAAGAAAGAAGAGAGCCTCGACTTTCATATGAAAAAAAAAGTTTGATTCTACCTTCATCCGTTCTTTAGTTATCGACACCTGAATGTAGGTCGTTTTCACCAAAAACAGCAGTCTCTGACCAGAAAGCGGAGGAAATGGCATTTTTGTAAATTAAGTAATCTTCATGGCTCCTGACCCGAATAAATGCCTTTGATGGTGGATACTGGCGGTGTTACACTCAACTATGAACCCCATAATGATTTTGTTTCCCCTTCTGGTCAAACTCGCCCGTGGGCACAGCTTTTACCGTAGCACCGGTGTGAGAAAGCCCTCGTTCACACAGGATGCCGAAGCAACGCTCAGCCGAAGCTGTACCTACGCTGAACCCACAAGTTTCATTTCGGCGTCCTTGTTAACATGAGAAGCCGTTCACACCACCCGCGCGCGTGCCACGCTGACGCCGTGCTGAAGCCACGCTGACGCCGTGCTGAAGCGATCACTCAGGCCTGACGCCGAATTTCCAAGCGTGACGCTGAAGCCGTGAAGCCGTGAGGCATGAAGTCAATGGGGGTTGTGGGCGGGTTCAAGGCGCGAGAGTAGGCGCTGAGAGGAAAAGAGAAGGCGTCTTGTGTGAACAACAAGGCGTACGTTCAGTTTGTGCCTGCTTCAAGCTTCAGTTCTGCTTATGTTCGGCATCCTGTGTGAATGAGGGCAAAGATTCGCCCCGCTATTGAAAGAGGGAAGCCCGCGTCGTGCGTTCATCTTGCGCGGGGGGACGACTGGTTGTGTAGGCTACTGTATGTCAGGAGCAATCTACTGGCTGAAATTTACATGGCGTCAAGAGTTTAGGAACTGGATTACTAATTCCTGAGGACAAGTGACTTGTGGACGTGCAGGTTGCGTGGTGCGTGATGAAAACAAAATCCTTCACGTTTGAGTGACAGGCTGCCCCCCCGCTGTAATGGAGTCCAATCCCGTATCGATAAAAGCTGCTGGACCAGCGTTTGGGCCGTGCCATGGAGCTGTGCTATGGACCTTTTCTGATGGGAGATTGTTGTTTTTTTCTGCTTCCTGGTTTTGTTAAGACAATCGTGGTCGACCCTGTACACCTTTAGACGTGCTGTACTATTTCACAAGGTGAGTAAGAGAGCCATCTATCACATGACGGTGAAAACACACAAACTCACGCAGTCTTGCTTAAGTAACTTTTGGGGTATTTACATAAAGTAAACGTGCATTCCCTGGAGACTTACCCTAACCATAACCACTACTTGCCTAAACCTAACCCTAGCCATAACCTTAATTTAACCCCAACCTAAACCACTGCTTTTTTACCAAATGGGGACACGGCTTTTGCCCCCAATTGTACAAGCTGTCCGCGGGTTTGAACCCCGGTCTGTCCCAGGTCCTTTCTATGTGGAGTTTGCATGTTCTCCCCGTGTTTGTGTGGGTTTCCTCCAGGTGCTCCGGTTTCCTCCCACCATCAAAGACATGTATGTTAGGGTGTGAGTGAGGCACTGGCAATTCTAACAGTTCCAAGGGACAGCAGTTGAAATTGTGCCATCTGGCTAACACTGGCGCATTTACAGGAATGTTTATTAATGTGCATTGTCCCTCATAAAAATTAAAATAAATCACCTTTTTCGACTGAAGTTAACCCACACTAATAATAATAATAATAAATTAAATTTATATAGCACACTTTAAAATCCAAGGACTTCACACAAGGTACACTTTTGATTGATTTATTCGATGAATGACAAAAGTAAAGCACATTTTTGTCATTTTGCCACAGACAGCTTATCTGTTGTCTCTATTGGCATTGAGCATGTCACGTGTGTTCTGCCACA